>NW_028263385.1:9071048-9371048 GCF_051168715.1 Poecilia mexicana
GCTCAGTTACACGGTTATTCTGTACTTTGTGCTGGTCCGTTGGATAATGTCTCAGTAAAATACATTGCACACTTTAGTTGCAGACCTTTTATTCACACAATTTGAAAAGGTTCAACGGATGGCGATACTTTTGCAATATTTCTGTTGCAACACGTTTGCAACAGAAATATTGCATACTTCTGTTTCAGAATGAATTTATGTTAATTAAACATGGCTCTATTTGTGTTTACAGGACAGACGATCTCGTCAAACGTCTTCTTTCACTGGAACTGGCAAGTCATGTAAGAACTCATGGTTTAAAATAACAGTATGGTTTCACTGTGTGTTTTGTTTTTAAAACTTGGACTGATGGAAGCTTATATTTTATTTACATGCAGTAGAAGTTAACAATACCTGATGCTACACAGAAAACAAATGACATAAATAGCAACTTTTCAGTTCATTTTATTTCAAAATTGAAGTCAATTTCCGTCAAATTGTTGTCATTTTTTCACATGCACTGCAGCACTGAGATGCTTTAATGTCTGACGTCTAGGAACAAAACATAGCATTTGGTCAGAATTACATTTTCCACAATAATTAGCAGGTATTGTACAGATAAGACGTAATTCAGTGAAGTGTAACAGGGGCTTTCTCATTCATTTCACAACTGAATATATCCAAATAGATGTTGTAATTGGGGTGCTGTGGTGGAGCAGGAGTAAAGCACAACCCACATATGGAGGCCATAGTCCTCATTGCGGCCGTCACAGGTTTGAGTCCTACCCTTGCCACATGTCTTCCACCTCTCATTACTCACTTTCCTGTCGACTCACTATCAAATGAAGGCCACTAGAGCAAATAAAACCTTAAAAAGATGTTGTAATGAGCAGAAAACCAAAAGTTATGATCAAAGCACCAAACTAAAGTTTGATTTTTTTGCTTGACTTGGAACTGAATTCTTTATGATCTGAAATACTCTCTGGAGTAGACCCGTATTAAGCTTTACTCATCTCACCAGCTTCCCTGTCCCCGCTGGAGAAAAGCACGTTTTCCCCCTTAAGGGGATAGCCACCTATTTTAAATTCAGTAACGATTGTAGCTGTGTTATCTATGTCCTCAGAAGGAAAAGCTCCAGTTGAAAAAGGAACAACTGATTGCAAAAGTTCAAAGAGATGAGAACGATCGCAATTCAGTCGAAGTACAGGGTGAGAAGCCATTAATGTTGCATGTGATGTCTCTACTGAAATTTAAAGATGAGTACAACCTTATCTTAATCAAATCAGGTTTGAATTCCCCTTCTGATGTTTCTCATCGCAGTGGCTGTTTTGACCGCAAGAATTCGAAACTATCAGGAGCATTTGCAAAAACACCACAAGGTGAGTGAAATGAAGTCGTCACACCTTGTTTGCTAAACTGTTTTTTGTGCATTCTTTATGAAAATAAAATGGCATGATTCAGAGTCTTGTCTTGGCAACTTTCATGTGTCAGCTTCACCTCATTTTAGCTTCCTTTGGTGTGAAGTGTATATGTGCTACAGGATTTCCTGTGTACTAAGCCCACATAAAATAAAATGTGTACAAGCACAGCCGCGGTCGGAAGTTTCCATCTTACGTCACACTTAGAACATTTTAATCATTAAAACTGAGGACAGAGGTTGCAAATTTAAATACCATCTCTGTGACATCAACGAGTTGCATTTGTTTTCATGAGCAAAACAAGCAGGTGGTGTCTCATTTTGAGTTTTTTAGATGGTACTTATGGTTTGTTTTAATATGTTGTTTCATGCTAGGACAAAGCTAACAAGAGGCGCATGCTAATGGCCATAGATCGCAGGAAAAAGCTTCTAAAAAACCTCAGGTTGGTTCGTTTTGACACCTTTGAGAGAGTGTGTGAGCAGCTCGGCATTGTCTACACCTTCCCTCCAGAATACTACAGACGGGCAACTCGCCGCTGGCTGGCCAAGAAAGAGTTTTGTATTAAGGTAATAATCAAATAAACCCAATTTTTTGAGGACATTGAGATTTTTTTTTTATGTATTCCACTGTTCTTTGTTTTTGTAATAATTTATTAATGATTGCGTTGCTTCACTGCACCGCATCAATGTTTTTTTCACACCCAAAGCAACGCTTGTCCTGTGTTTTTTGTTTTTTTTTTCTCAGGTTTTCAAGGCGGTGCAGAAGCAAAAAGCAGAGCAGAAGATGAAGCAGCAAATATCCACCACAGAGACAAAGGAAGCCAAGGCAGCAGAAGCCCAAACATATTGAAACAAACTAATCTGTACAGCTGGCTGCTCTCAATACTTGGGGCTTATGTTTGATTGTTTCATCTCAGACTTTCACGTTCCATCTTCTGTGTTTCCAACCTAATGTTCTTTTATTTGTCTTGCATTGTCAGCTTTTTGGAAATAAAATTTCAAAGAAGTCTTTGTTTTGGCATGTGCAACTCATAACACCAGAGGGTGATTTTGGTTTAGAAAAAAGACAGAGAATCTAGATTACTAAAAAAAATTGAAATTCTGAGAAAACAAAGTGGGGTTCAATTTAACAAGAAAATCCCCGCCTGCAGATTATGCCTTCTATCTAAGCTTTCAATCATGCAGTTTTAGCTCAGTCAACAATATTTTACTCTGTCATTCTATATCAACCGATTTCCCAGTATAAAGTCTGTTTTATGCAATGTTTTAAATCCAAATAACTTTGACACTTCCTTGTGCAGAAGATATAGCTTTTCATTATGTGTTTCCCTCCATTTTAAAGTCTAGTGATTTCTAATAAAACATTATCTTTCGCACGTATCCACATTACTAATAAAGCTAATGACTAAGCACTCACACTCACCAGCTGTTTTTCGGTTAGGCAAATAAAGCACATGTAATTTGTGAAAAACACAAGAAGCTTTCTATAAAGGCAGTCTGCAACATTCCCAACAAAAACTAGAAGAGTTACGTTTACTGTGTGAAGCTTGTCGAATGAATAGGAGAGCTAAACTGCTGGAAAAGCTGTTGAAGTATATAAATTAGCCAAGATTTTAGAAGAGACATGTTGAGTGATAAATATAACAAAACAAACATGGGGTGTCAGTGAGTTTGGCACTGTGACTTCTCAGTTTGGTCAGAACTATGTTGGGGCAGTCGGGAAGGGAATGTTGCCAGGGATACAGACGTGCAGGCATCATGAGAGTCATTGCTGTCTAAAGCGCATGTGGGCTTTCCACACGGCTGGACAGAGGGATAGGACTGAGTAGGGCTCCCTAAATCCAAGTAACTTCATCCTAGCAACAGAAATGACTTATAGGTTTTTCCATCAATCTTTTTTCTGCAAAAAAATGTAAAAACACGAAAAGCTGCAGTAAATGTGCTTTGAATTATAAAAAGGTGTTAATTGACAAGAATGGAGAATTAACCTTTGTAACAAAAAAGTAAATAAAATAAAAAATCCAGTTACATTCAGATATGACGTTACAATTTTTGCCCACATGCATCAGCCTTCAGTTTCCTCCAATGAATACCTTCAGACTACGTCATATTAGAGCCATGCAGTGTAAGGTCTCATGTTTCTGCTAATAATCAGTTGGTAATTCTGAGGGTGTAACTTCACTACAGTTGTGTCAAACATTATGTGAAGACAATATTTGTCACACCAGTCAAACTCAAAAAGTCTAACATGGTTTTTATAAGAGACTGTTTTTGGTGGGTCAGGGGAAATCCTTTCTTCCTATTTTCACAGAGCATAAATAACTTTTTTGGCACAAGTAGTCTATCTCAGTCTTTTTTTTTTCTTCTCCCAGTCAGCAAAAATAAATTCATTCTAATTCATAATCTGTCTACAGTCATAGAAGAATTTAAATACTGTATTTAGACCTTGAACAACAGCTGAGTTCTCTTGAATAAAACTCGCCATTTGAATTGGAGTCAATACAATTTACAGGGTATTTCATGCATTGAAAGCCTAAAATAAGCCAAAAAAAGTGTTTTAAAATCATTTTATGTGCCTGAATCTCATGACATCCAGATAACTGTACAGTAATATCACAGTGATTCTGTCTGCTGGCTTTCAACAGTGTAATAAAAAAGATTTATGTAATATAAGACCAAAAGCTTGTAACCTCCGCTGTCCCCTTGTAAATCCTACATCCTTAAGTAATGGGCAACTGTGCTACTTTTCTTATTTCTTAAAGACGTTTCAACTCTTATCCAAAAGGCTTCTTCAGTTCTGAACATTGTTGAAAGTAACAGGCATAATTTGAAGTTGGAACAGGGCTAATTAGGAAACTAATGGGGGAAATAAGACATGTGAGTTATTAGTCCTACCCTCATTTGACAGAATCCTTACAAATGAGGCCATTTGAACACCTTATGTGTGATAAACAGTGTTTGGTTCCTCTATTAAAAAAAAGGAATTAAAAACCGAAATGCAACTCCTCCCTCCTGCACCCCTGCAGGTAAGTGCATGTCGCCGATTGTATTGCGTTCCTCATCAAACACCGACTGAAACCAAAACAAATACTTGCCTCAGCTGTCCTCAGGTATATTAAAGCAGGAAGACAGGCCTACTCAAAGTCACCGCCCCAGTTATAGGCTCTCCCCCCCACTGAAAAAGATCTGTATGTCTCACTAACGTCTCTGTATCTAAACTGTGTTCTCTCGACAGTTCTCACAAGTGCATTAATTTACTGAATGGTGCTTTTATGGGGGAAAAAAGCTTTTAAAATGATTGTCTTAACTGAGCTCATCTTCTAGTGAGCCGCAAAAGCCTTAGAAAAGCATCAGTTGAAGTTAACTGTCCTAGTTTGCATTCCCCGCAGATCTTTGTCATCCTCAGAAAACAGCAGCTTGTTGGCAAACCAGCGTTTCACAGCCCATGATCGTCACAGTTTCCTGTGTGGTGTGAAGCTTGTCAGTTTGATCAAACGGAGTTCAGACTTCTGGTAAGTGACATGTTTGCTCTCCCTGTCAGCAAATTAACTTAACCATTCTCTAGTGATTTGATGAAACTATTTATTCTGGGACTTGCAAATCAATTTGGGACATTTTTGTTTGCAGACTAAAACTTTCATATTTAATTTAATGTAACTTTATACTTTTTTTTCTCTCACTTCCTCGTGGTTGTACATCCTAATTATGGTCACATTTACGTGTCTGGTTACAAAAGCATAGCTACGTAAACCAGGGTTAAGGTTATGCGTTCTTCTGGAACTACTGAACATAAAATATACAACAACGTAAATTTTAAGGGCATATCTGTCATAAGAAAAAGAACAACTCTGGTGTTTCTAGAAGGATTGCCTGAAACTACGGTAAGCCTATGTCAACATAAGAAAAATTAGCTTAACTGTATAATTGTGGAAAAAGCAAATTATTTCTTTGCTCAAAAAGTCAGAGCTACTCCACTGCACAGATTAGTTTCTTTGGCATTTAGAAAATATGTGAAAACTTTGTTGAACAACTCTAATTTGCTGAAAGATTAATAAATTCTGATTCCTTAAACACACGGCCTATAACTAACATTTGCTGTATTTTATTGAATAGTAAAATGCTTAACTGGAACAGTTTTCTACAAATAGCCCAACTCTGATGATATTTAAATGTTTCATAAGGATGTTGTGTCTTGTGATGCATGGTCACCTCTTATTTCACCCTTCATGTTTACAGGGTGAAATAAAACATTCCTCTCCAGCAGCTCAAATGTCAAACCCAGTGGTCACCAACCAACCTGGTGCAGGAGGCTATGGGACGAATGTCCAGACTGGCGAGTGGAGCACTGGCTTGTGTTCCTGCTTCAGTGACTGCTTAATCTGTGAGTGCAATCGGGTCATTTATTTATGTCCTATGCAAATGGTTTTAAAGAGTGAGAAAGATATAGTTCTGTCGGTCAAACTGTCTCAATATATGTTTTCAGGTGTTTTTGGTTGCTTCTGTCCAATCGGTCTGAGTTGCTACACTGCAAATAAGTATGGTGAAAACTGCTGCCTGGGTTGTGTGCCAGGAGGCATGACTGCCATGAGGACTCATATGAGACTGACGTATGGCATCCAGGTACAAAATCGATCAATTCCTGTCTCATGTGAAGTTAGGGAGATTTGTTGCAAAACTTTAGATCTTATGAAAGGCAGAGATTTCACAAACAAACGAAATACTGTGCTTTCCCTATGAGAACTTAGCTTGCATGCATTTCTTCATTCAAGTTCCCTATTGTGAATTTTACTTGTCTTTATTTAACCACAGGGGACGGTATGCAATGACGCCCTCATGACTTTTTTCTGCGGACTTTGTGAACTGTGCAGGATGGCCCGAGAAATTCGCATCAGGAATGGAGACGTTACAAATTAACATGATGATTTCATAAGCCCTGCACTTATTGTTCAGTATAATAAGTGTAATTCTGCTCACATTAAAAACATTTTTTTATATATAACATGCTTTTACTAAAAACATGTTATGGGCATATGTTAATCTCTAAAATGATTTAAACATTTCACATCCTTGTCATGTTTGTGTAAAATTAGAGAAAGAGTCAAAATGTACAATGTATATGAATATTTTATTAAAAATCAAACTGCTTATGTGGAGTTCTATTTCTGATTTGCTTCCAAAATGTCAAATGAAGCTACTTAATCCCTTAATATACAACCACAAGGAAGAAGGCTTAATGAGCTGGACAATGATATTGTTTCTCCTTTAGTAATTCTATATCAGGAATTTCCATACCCAGTTCTGAAATATATAGGGGCAGCTTAATTTGACTTGATAACAACACTGAATACAATAATCAATTCTGCGTTTTAATGTTTTACATTTTTAAAGGCAACATGAACTTGTTTGTATTCACTTTTAATTCCTTGTAAACCTTTCTGTTGTTCTCTTGCAGAGTGTTGATAAAGATAAAGTTTGTCTCTGTTTGTTACTGTGTGGACCACAGATCTGAAATCATGATTAGGATGCAGCACACTGTCACCTAAATCATCTGCAGCCTGTCAATAGGCTTGGGTTCAGCTAGGGTGATTTGTTGATGTCTGACGATGAAATTGCTTGTTTAAAGAAGGTTTTAGATCATTCTTTTTATGGTGTTTTACAACCATAAGATGAAACATAGACCATGGAAATTGACAAGGTAAGTATCTGTATAGATCTATCTCTTGCTTTGGTCATTTTATTGTATTCTCTATTCACACACATGATTATTTTAATCACGTTTTGTGATCTCCAAGCTATAGTTGCACAACAATTCAATTAATATTTAATTATATACAGAATTGGATAAAAATGTATTTCTCCCTTACAGATGTCCTTCTTTTTTTGCTTTTTAGTCTCAGAATCATAGAGCTCATTTAAATATGTCAAAATAACCAGATAAAATTTGAAAAGCATTGTTGAAATGATGAGTCCATAAATACCCTACTCAGACTGTGTTTTGTTGAATCAGTGCATAATTACACATTACAGCTAATGTCGGCTATTTTAGGATCTAAGAAAAAGGAACACTTATAGTTTGACACGTACCCCCTTTGGTTTGTTCAGTTTAACAAAGTAAGAAAATAACTTAATTACTATCAAAGGACAATTACATTTTTGGAGTACTTCAAACTATCCAAGTTTGAAATACTTTACACATTTTTAAGTGGGGGTTCAGCTTTACACATATAGGGACTGGTCCCTTATTTTAATTTCTGAAAGGAGGCAATCCTACTCCAAATGGTACAAGTTTAGCAGATGAACTGAAGTAAAAGTAAAAAGTCTGCTCCAATACAATTATTCCTAGAAGATTTTTTTTTGTTTCTAAAAGCTACTCAAACGTAACTAGCACTGACCTCTGCACACGAATGTGCTTTGATGCAGACAATACTTTAGTTCTGGCTTTATTGGGTTTTCATATGCCATATCCTCATGGTGTAATTTCTTTGTGTTAACAACGGCTTTTATTTTTACCAGGTTTGAATGCCTGGCAAAGTTTAGTCATGTCTACAGATTTTCCCATCTGAGCTGAAGGTCATTGCAGGAATTTAGGAGTTACCAGTAGAAATGCACTGTGAGGCATTCAAAGCTTGAGACATTGTTTAAAACCCAGCCCTGATGTAAACTCCTTTACAAGCCTATCATTGAAATATCTGGTGCAGTTTTTGGTCTTTATTGTGCTGTTTGTTCACAGATGTTCTCTCATAAACCTCGAGGCTTTCAGAGAGAAGTTGTATTCATACTGAGATTAAATAGCACACAGATGGGCTCTGTTTAATGATTAGGCGAGACCTGGAAGCAATTGGCTTCACAGGATTTTGTTTAGAAATTTAAGAGTAAAGAGGTCTTTATAGAAACAAATGCCTCACTTTACAGACTTCTATTTGTGACGTTTTCTATGTACGACACAATTATATAATGTTCAGTACTTGGATACTTGGATGATGAGATAAAAATACATCGTATGTAGTTTGTAATGTAACGTGTCTGTATTTAATTTTTGGAAACGCATTCAGTTGAGTTTATTTTATATTTTAGGAAAGCCCCATAAGTAAATTAATTAAATTAATTTACATTATTTCGTAATATCATAATTACTTCTACTATAAACAAAAGGTGTGCTAACTTTTCTTTTCTCATTAAAGTTGCATCAAAAATATATATACCCCCCCTCCTCCCCCGCCTCCTCTTAGTTCAACGAGGGTCTTACGCATACGCGCTTTCGTCACTGCTCTGTGATTGGCTCATTTGTTCGTGGCCTGGCAACCAGAAGCGGCTTTACCAAACACACAGACCCCTTCATAGCAACTAGTTAGAGGTGTCTTGCAATTAGCTTGATAGGAAGATTCAAGTCGTCAAATTCAGACATGTCTACGAGGACTCTCCCGCTGCTCTTTATCAACCTCGGCGGAGAAATGCTGTACATCCTGGACCAGCGGCTTCGAGCTCAGAATATACCCGCTGACAAAGCTAAGAAAGGTAGCGAGCTTAGCAGCTATTCAGCTAACAACACAAATGTCACTGTTCTCCAAAAAAAAAAAAAAAAAACAACACAGATGATGCAGTAAGAGGAGGTCATTTGCCTGTTCATCAAATGGTCAGTGTGCCTTTAAATTGAGGTGATACAAAAAATATATCTATTGATTATCAGACAGTGAGCAGTTAACGTTATAGGATCAAATAGTTGGATTAGTTTGCTCCCCCTTAGAGTAACTTTTAAAAACTGGGGGTTCAGAACAGATTTTACTGTCTTCTGTTGGCTATAACTAAATGTTGTTACATTACGTCAGAAAAATTATACTTCATTAGAGATAAATTAAATTATATTTTTAAAATCATAAAGTTTTTTTAATGCATTTTCTCTTGATTCATAAAGTTTCCACTGTACCTGCCTGGATAGAGGAAGACAGAAAGAGAGGTATTCAGTGTAAACATGCACTTCTGCATTAGATGCTCTGCTCTGCTTTGGCCTAGCTGGAATTTATGCGCTGTTTAAACTACAGGATATGTCAAACAATAAATGTGCATCATGATAAATCAAAATATCATCAACAAATTGATTTATTTCAGTAGTTAGACTCAGAAATGGGAACTTGTTCATTACATAGTGTTGTGTTTAAAATGTTCAGAAAAACAGAATTAAAATCAATAAAAAGAAACACTTGAAACAAATCACACTGTGTGTAAAGAATCCATAGAAGAGCTTCAGTTTTTGAATTAAATTACAGGAATATATTATCGTCTCATTTCAGAAATTCCCAATGATTATTAGTCACATAAGTGGCCGAGTCACTCAAATTGCATACTTGGTACAAACTTAACATTATATGAGCTTGCAATGTGTAGCTAAAATACATGTTTTATCCTATTACTGTAATTTAAAGTGCTTATAAGTTACAAAGTTCCATGTTGACTTTTATATTCCAATTTACTACATATAACAATGTATTTATTTAATCCAAAAACTACTCCTTTTGCTTTCTGCGGATGTCGTGGTGGTTGTGTCTATCTTTGTTTTCAGCAGGACAAGGCGAGGGTTCATATCAGATTCTCATGAAGACCTTGATTAATAATCCCACAGTATCTAAATATTTACACAAAACTAAACTGTTTAATAGAATAGAATTGATCACTGTAGACTTGAACAATGAGATTAAAGTCAGCTCCAACAGTGCAAACAATGTAGGAAATGTGCAGAATACAATATGGTGATATTTACAATTATACATCAGTTATATGTACATACACATATAACCAAAGTATAATTAGTGTATTTTAGCATTCAGAGTGTTAATTGCTTTTGATAAATTCATAAATCGTCTAACATAACAACAGTTATTCCTACTAATGTCAATATAACATCGATACAGTTGTTGAAATCCTATTTCAATCATCATTTCTATTTTTTTTTGCATCCATAACTTTAAGTAAATATATAGATCTAGACATTGACTGAATTTAGTTATCATTAGTGCATACTGCACAGAAAATTCTACCGTTTTTATCTCTTCATGTAGTAACAGAAGTTTGCTTGTTATCTGTTTAACAAGCAGATATATCATCTGCTCAGGCAGGCGGCCTGCTGTCAAGTGCGTAACAGATTGCAACTCACCACCAAATGTTTCAAAACAGCTTTACTGCAATAAGTGTGATGGGGCTGCTGCTTCAGTTTCACCCCATAAATGTCTGCGCTTTTCATGATCAGTCACAATAGCGAGGGAAGACAATTGGATGCTTTTGTTTCCAGCTTACCAGCATAGTGGAGGTTTTTCACTCCTTTACCTCCACGAAGTCAGCGTTTGTTATTCTAGCACCTTCTGTGATATGTCATTAAAAGCACTTCAAGCCACTGCATTATACGATTTGAAAAAAATTAAGCTATTTTGATACTTTAACTTTTTACACTTACCTGGATACCGATTAATGACCTAAACTTGACAAATTTTTAGCAAGTGTTTATGTACATTTAAAAAAATAAAATAAAATTCGATTTGGATCGTTTAGTTCGATTGTGCTGCTGTATGGTTGTTAAATACAGAGCTGTTTGATAAAATTGTTAATGTCACATTAGATTAGTGTTCTTCACTCACTGGTGAAAAGAGGAAGTTATTGGAGAAATTGGGTACACTCTAGCTTTTTTATGTGATCTTGTACAGAAAGCACCAACCCAGTGCTCCTTATTATGCATTTGATTAATTGATCATCATCAGAAAAATGTTGCGTCTTTTACTAACGGAAAATTTTAAGACAGTTTTCCTAATAGTGGACAATCCAGCAGATTAACCTCAACACCAGGCCTTGCAGGGCTCTGAGGGGGAAAACGAGCTAAAATCAAACACAACGTAGCAACATACATATGTGATACCGCCTATCAAACATAATTATACTGCTGCTGCTTTCTTAGGTCCTGCTGGATAAAATCATATTGACCAACCTTTAGCTTAGCGTGCAAAAATGCCTGCTTCTCAGCTTCCACTGTTGAAAGTTCTCTCCAAAATATGTTTATAGTGTTTGAACTTTCTGTTGTATTTCTTTGCTTGATCAGTTATGAATGACATCATCACCACCATGTTCAACAAAAAGTTTCTGGAAGAGCTTTTTAAGCCACAGGAGCTTTATTCCAAGAAGGCTCTACGAACTGTGTTCGACAGGCTGGCCCATGCGTCCATAATGAGACTCAATCAAGCTAGCATGGACAAGGTAATACTTCCCTGTACGGTTATGTTTATTCACGCATGACCTAGCATGGACAAGGTAATACTTCCCTGTACGGTTATGTTTATTCACGCATGACCTAGCATGGACAAGGTAATACTTCCCTGTACGGTTATGTTTATTCACGCATGACCTAGCATGGACAAGGTAATACTTCCCTGTACGGTTATGTTTATTCACGCATGACCTTGAAATTAATCATATTAATCTAATTTACGATGACAACATGTAGTGCCTAATACTAAAGCACCCGGAACCTTTCTGCTTGTTTTTACTTTACATCTACAAACTTCAATACATTTTATTGTGAATTTATATGATAAATCAAATTGAAGTAGATCATGATCTTGATTTGGAAGTAAAATGATTAATGGTTTCCAGGCTTATCAGAGATGTTTTGCAGCTTAAAATCTAAAAGGTCTGGTGTGCATTAATATTCAAACCCCTTTACTCTTAAGTCCTTTAGATTCTCAGGTTACTAACATCTGCATCATAAGTTTGTTAGTGTAAGTTATTCTCCGAATAATTACAGCTGTTGAGGCCTGTAGAGGTTTGTTAGAGAAAATCGGTGAGCAAACAGCATCATAGTGACAAAGGAAAGCATCACACAGGTCAGCAAAAGTTGAGAAGTTTGAGTTGAGGTTAGGTTTCAAAACAATATCCCAATATTTAAGCATTTCACACATAGTGGGTTGTTTAAATTTTGGGATTTTAACGCATCAACTGAAATGGAAAAAGAATGTCATAACTGCAAACCCACCAAGACATAACCGCCCACCTAAACCGAGAAGCCAAATGAGGAATGTGTTAATTAAAGGAGCAGCCAAGAGGCCTTTTGTATCTATGCAGGAGCTGCAGGGAGCCGCTGCTTAAGTGGGAGAATATGTTGACATTTTCCACTATGACTGCTTGTCTCCCACTCTATGAATCTGGCCTTGATGAAAGAGTGGGAGGAAGAGAGCAAAAAGAACCCAGAAGCTTCTTAGGAACGCATAAAACATATTGAAGCATTCGCTCTGGTCACATGATGCCAAAGCTAAATGTTTTGGTCCTAATAAAAATGCTATGTGTTCTGGGAACCAAAAACTGCACTACAAAGCATCTTCATGGATATGAAACATGGTGGTGGCAGCATCATGTGGTGGAATGTTTTGTTTTCCATCAGGGACAGAAAAGCAGGACATGGGGTTTGGGTTACTTTATAGCTGTTTATTTGTAATATATTTTTCAAATTTTATAATTTTCTTCTAAATTCACCTAAAAACCGAGTGAAATTCCATTTAACTTTATGGTTGCAATATGAAAAAGTTCAGGGAGTGTGAATACTTTTCCAAGGCTCTGTATGCATCACATAATCTTCAGATTAAAACTCCAGTCAGACGGTTATGCTAGAGTACTACTGTTGTATTTGCATTTTATTGGCACTAGACTGAATCACACGACTAATTTGTGGCTCCCCCTGCTGTTTATTATGCAACAACAGATTGTGTTTTCAAGGAGACAGTGATGTTGTCCTGTGTGTCCTCCTCCACAGCTCTATGACCTGATGACAATGGCTTTCAAATACCAGGTTCTTCTCTGTCCCCGACCAAAGGACATCCTGCTTGTCTCCTTAAACCACATGGATGCGATCAAAGACTTTGTGAAAGATACTCCTAGCATTTTGAGCCAGGTCGACGAAACTTACCAGCAGCTCATAGAGGTACAGGAGATGAGTGTGCCACAAATGGTGTATTAATTATTATTAATAAAAGGAGATAAAGTACTGGATATGCTCTACTGGCCAGCAGATTTAGCTCTTTAGCATGAACTGAAGTTAATCTCACAGAGCTTGTCATGCATTAAGGTTCACTGCTTCTCCTCATGCAGGATTTTAGAAACTCTGCAATGCAGTTATATGGCTAACACAATGTGGTCCTTCAAGGAATAGAAAGCATAATTTATTAAACAGCTTTATAGTAGAATAGTGGCTATAAGACATAATTAAATGCAAACAAGATACCATACTAACAAAAAGGGATTTCTGTTTTGGCCTTTTAATTTAAAGCACAACAAAGAGATTTTAGCTGTGAACTGGAGATTTATGTGTTGTGCATATGTTTATGTTGTTAAAACAAGCATCTAGATTTTTTTAAATGGAAAAATATATACATACAAATATGTACAGTTAAAAGCAAATGTTTTTGTATGAAAAGATACGTAACTTTCTTGTCACTGTCTTAGCTATTACTCCAAAACCAAAATAAAAAACTGGATTGCAGTTTGCAAGTGAACTTGGGAACAAATACTTAATTAATTAGACACTTCTTCAGATGTCTTTTTAAACTGAAATTTGTCCATAGTAACAACTACACTGCTCAAAAAAATAAAGGGAACACTCAAATAACACATCCTAGATCTGAATGAATGAAATATTCTCATTGAATACTTTGTTCTGTACAAAGTTGAATGTGCTGACAACAAAATCACACAAAAATCATCAATGGAAATCAAATTTATTAACCAATGGAGGCCTGGATTTGGAGCCACACACAAAATTAAAGTGAAATGTTCCCTTTATTTTTTTGAGCAGTATATTACATTTGGTGGAAGTAGAGGAGCTTTAGGGGCTGAGAATGGCAAGCCTGCTTTACAGTAAAGGGAAAGCATCATCCGGTTTTATGGGTTTTTTGCTGCGGATGTTCCAAGCCCAATCTCAGTGTCATTTAAAATTTATCTGAAGAGTTGAAAAACCTCTATGTTTGACAAATATTTGTATTTTGTATATTTTTTAGTTATTCTTCAAAAATGATTGCATGTATTCTTTTCTTTTCAGATGTATACGCCCTTGTCTAATGGTGAATTCCAACTGATGAGACAAACCCTTCTCATTTTCTTCCAAGACATGCATATTAGGGTAATTCTTTGTTCATGTTTCCTAAATCTTAGACACTTCTTCAGTGTGATTTTTGAGTCATTTTTGCCAGCATGTTCTGCTGCTGTGTTTTTTGCCAGGTGTCTATTTTCCTAAAGGACAAAGTGCAGAACTCAAATGGCCGCTTTGTGCTTCCTACTAATGGCCCTGTGCCTCGTGGGACCCAAATTCCTGGAATGATTAGGTGCTTAATTACTTTTGTCTTATCTTTGTGTTCCTTGGGTTGGAATGTGGACTTTATTAACTAAACACTGCTAAACACTGTAATCCACTGGTAATTCTCCATATGCATATCTAGCATTATTGTTTTGGGTCAATTTTCTGAAGGACTGTTATTGTGAGATATTAATGTTAAGTACTCTTATAATTTTGACATGTAAAATCAAAAGCACACACACACACACACACACACACACACACACATATATATATATATATATATATATATAAAACTAAAGGCCTTCTTGCTAATATTGATATGTTTTCTATCTTATTTTCAGGATTTTTAGCTGTTCTGGCGAAGAGTTGACCAGATTACAGTTCAATAACGGAGGGAACTATAGTTCTGCATTACGGGAAGGATCTTTTGAAATGTTTGGCAATAGAGTCACAAAGCTTGGGACAAACATGTAAGATCCCTTATTTTCAAGTTAATGATGGAGAAGAAACATTGAGCAGGTGAAAATAATTACTTAAAATTTAGAGCCTCCTGACTGAAAACTAATTTCCAGTTTTCCTTGAGATTTTCTCTCTGGTTGTTTTGGAAGCAGTTCAAGTATGAACAGTTTTTTTTTTATGATGCTTATTTCCATAGTGTGATTTTACTTGTTTAAACCTTATCTACATTCTGTTGGTACATTTATTTCTAAACCAAGTCTCTTAAAAATGTGATCAATTAAATGTACAAATTTATTTTAAATGAAAGTTTAGTTGGGACATTTTCTGCTTTTGGAAATAAAAAATTTGGGAGTTGTTTTACACTTGCATGCTCTGCTATAAACTAACATGGACTTGTGCGTAAATACTATCATTTTCTTGTTTTTGTTCAGGTACAGTGTAAGTCGCCCTGTTGAAACACACATGTCTGGCACATCTAAAAGTTCTGCTCAGCACACAAAGGTTAAATGTTGATTTTTGTTAACATTGAAATAGTTTAAATAACTTGTGGTAGATGTTGTCTCTATGCAATGTTTAGAGTACATACATCATGTGGTTGAAAGTTTTCATGTGCTGTGCTTACTATCACCAAGAGGCATGCTGAAATGAGAAAACTATTGTGTGTCTACAGGTCAATGCCGCCCCAAACCCTCTGGCCAAAGAGGAACTGAATCTGTTGGCCAGATTAATGGGAGGTCTAGAAGTCCAGAAACCAGGAAGCGCAGACACTGGTTTCCGGGTGAATCTCTTTGCCACGGATGAAGAAGAAGAGTTAGTGTCATTTCACAGAATTAAGTTCAACAGTTTTTTTCTGCCTGAAACAAACAAAAACATAATAATTCAACCCATTAAAAAAAAATCTTTCTCTTTATGTCATCTTTCTGACAGAGAAGCATTAATATCAAGACCCAATGAGCTTTCATATGGAGTCGTAAGCATCCAAGCAACAAAGGTAAACAACTCATCTGTCCGCACTAATTAGTTATGTAGAAAGGGATCTGTCCAGTACTTTAACAATCTATATTCTGCAACACATTTTATGGCAGACAAAGAATACTTTGTCTGAGTGACAACACAGGACAGTTTGTATTTGTCATCAGTAAATGAAGTCAGCATAGAAAGAACATCTTGAAGTACCTTCAGCTGTTGAGTTCATAGTTATCAGTGTGAGCAGAGATTTAAGATCTAAGAAGCCAAATTTAAAAGAACACTTTGCCTGCTGGTCTAAAGCTTAAGTCAGCCTCATACAATATCTTACAGTTGTATTCTTAAACATTTTCACATTTTTGCTACAACTGCAATGTATTATGCATTTTATTTGACTGCATAATAAAATGCCGTCAAATAAGGGCTAATTTTCCTTTCACTTAACTTTAGTGTAAGGGAAATTAGCCAAAGTTTCTATAATGCTTTATAACTTGAAATCTGAAGAGTACTTTCTCCTTAAGCCTGATGTACTTTAATAAAATACAGTTCTGGAGTTAATTTAGCTTACATGCTAAACGCTTATATGTGGCAGAAAACTGACACTGCACATCATTCTGAGAACCCTGTTGTTATGAAGGGACATGAGTAGAGCTAAATATAGGGCAATAGTAGAAGGCTACACAAGACCTTGTGGAGGGGATGAAGTTTACTTTCCGGCTCTCCGTAAAGTGAACCTAAGCATAACCCCCATCTAAGTAGAAAGTCTTAGTCTTAGAAAGTCAACTGTCATTCGTTAGAGTGACTCAGTCAAAATTTAGACCTAAATCCAATTGAGAATATGTCAAAGCACTTTTCAGTGCACTCTGGCTGATCCTGAGCTAAACTGCAAAGAAGAATAAATCTTGATTGTTTTTTGTTTTTTTTTTCATTTTCCTTTTTTTTTCCCTCTTTTTTTTCCACCCAACTTCACTCAAGGAATAAAAGCTACACCCACCTCAACATTTTCAAAGCTCCCAGAACACACAATATGTTAGACACCAAGGTTATATCTGGTTATGGGTATAAATGCTTGAACCAGAAACTTTAAGCCGTCTTTTACCCCTGATAAGCAGACAGAATGATTGGACTAAAGTTAACGATCAGAGACTTGAAGCTTTGCCCGTTTAATAGGATTTACTGCTTTAGGATTCCCTGTGATTAGCACTCCAACATAATGACTACCAGATTACTGTGTCTTTTCAGGATCAACAGGCCAACGCAGAACTAACCAAGATCATGGGAGAGTTCACAGAGTCTGGTGATCCATCTTCAAGTGCCAGCAGCAAAGGAGATGACCTTTTGGCCATGATGGACGGCTTGTGATGTAATCACCTTGACAGAAATCCCCAAAGCAATGAGAAGAGTCCGCACTACTGAAGATCAACCTGCACTGTGGCTATAACATGCAAACATCCAGCAGCCAGCTCACTGTCAGCCAGAAGACGTCGTTCTTGTGGTGGCTTCAAGATGTGCATAGGAGCAAGGACTCCAATTGGTCATCAGCAGATGTTTTTTTTTTTTTTTGCTATTAAAAACAAAGAATGAAAGGAAACCAGCAGTAAAGTCTACTAGTAAGTTTTCTGTAAAAATAGGAGGGTTAAAAATTTTCCCCCTGAAAGTACAGTAGATGTGTAACAATATTTTGAACATGTGCATGTGGTAATAGCATCATTTTTACTATCAGTACACATTCCTTTCATTTCACACAATTTAATTTAATTCTGGATGTCAGCAGCTCGTATAAGTTTATCCCATCAACACTTATCATGGAGCTAATAGCTCATAATTTCTTGATTGTTTTTGTTTTGTTGAAGTTTACATACACAGGTGTTGTAATACTTTTACTCCATTTATGATTTGAGCTGTTCTTTTTTCCAGAGTGGACTGATAATACCACATGCAATTTCAGTGACTCTTAATACGACTACCTGGATAGCAAACAGCATCTCAACCACACACTGCTAAGGAACATTAATTCAAATATTAGTTGGGGGAGGGGGGCTGGTCAATTTTAGCCTATGTGCTTTATTTTGACCCTGTTTGGATTAGAGAAAATCCACGTGCAAAATCGTCTCATTTGTAAAATCATTGAAGTTGTTTGTTGTATAATCACGCCACCCTAAAAAAGGAATAGTTCAAGTCCCATTTGACTTTTACAACTGTAAAATAGATATAGGAGTTAAATATTTAAAAACTTTTCACGCTACACATTGATGTAGATTTATGTGTAGATGCAGCTCAACAATTTGCTTCATGGTGACTATCTTGTTTTAATACAGAGCAATGCAATACAAGAAACAGTCTAAGATGTACATATTTTTATGGAGAACTATTTATTAAATTTAACTTTTCTGTTTATAGAGAGGAATTGCTACATTTCATAAGTTATTAAATGTGCAGTTTATTATTTTAAATACATTGAAAACATCACCAGCATGAAAGTTGACACAACACATAAATACCTGTAATGTAGGTGCATCTTAATAAATTAAAATCTAATTAAAGAGTTAATTTCAGTTTTTTAAGTCATCACCTTCATAATGCAATTTCATTAACACACAGTGACATATCTCAAGGGTTTATTTCTTCAAAGTGAGGATTATGACTTATTGCTAATCAGAACCCAAAATTCAGTTTCACAAAATCAAATCTGGTATATTACAAAGTGCTCATAACCCTTCCCCCCCTCCCCCCTCAAAAAGAAAAAACCAAACAAACTGACTTTTAATTTGAAAATGCTTTTATGCCCATATTATCATTAGGAGGGTGTATATTGTCCAACACAAAGACATGCTTTTACAGTGGAATTACACCTCTGTGTTAGAAACTTTATTCATTAGTGTTATGCTATATTCAGATTTTCTGATAAACTTGTTTGAGGTTTTCAATAATTGTCAGCCATAATGATCAAGATGACCAGAAATAAACTCTCGAAATGTATCACTGTGTCTAATGAGTCTAAAAAACGTTTATTTTTGTGAGCTTTTCTACTGAAATCTATTCACTTTTTGATCATATTATTTATTGAAAGGCATACAAAATTGCCTTTCAATGACTTTGTCATAGTAGCATGTTGAAAATTAAATCTAACACTAGAGGGAGCTGTCGGATTTTTTTAAAGATTAAGCGAGCACATTTTTTCTTCACTGCCTCAGACTTTTACAGTGTACCACTACCAACAATTTTTTGGGTCGAGGTAACACGTTATGACTGATCTTGTTTAGCCCTTCTTTAGATCATCTTTTTACTGGGCTACTCATTATTTTATTTTATTTACTTTATAAATTACTTTTCCTCATTTAGTTGTGAAATAGTAATTTTTCCACACCATGGTGTGACATTCAGTGCAATAAAGAAAACTGATTTATTATTATGTTTCTGCTCACTTCTTTGGTGGTTAATACGTCAAACCAGATCATTAAAGCCAACGTCCCTTACTTTAATCCTCAGTGATGCACTACCTTTAAAGCAAACATTTCCTGAGAATTGCCATAGTAACAGCACTAATTAACAGAGATGATTTTTTTTTATTTGTGTGTGTGTGTGTGTGTGTGTGTGTGTGTGTGTGTGTGTGTGTGTGTGTGTGTGTGTGTGTGTGTGTGTTTGTGTGTGTGCGTGTGTGTGTGTGTGTGTGTGTTTGGTCCGCCTGCAGACGAGTCAAAGTGAGACTGTCTGCACTCCCCCAGTCAGCCACCCTCACACATGAACACAGTGCATTCCAGGGCGGCAAACATGCTGAGACATTTCTCTGAATTGATCCGGGGGGAGGAGGTTTCTGTTGAGGTTTTCCCATTGAGATCCCAACGTAAGAAACAAAAAACCTCAGGACCCTGAGGATATGGCCTACCTACAAAACAAACAGAGACCACAGCTTTCGTAAGTCATTCGGAAAAGCTAAGACAGTTAAACTGCTTCCCATACAATCAAGTATACGTTTTTAATGTATGTGCACTCAGTCATTTTATTTATTTTTTTTAACATGGTAGAGGTTTCTCTCTTAGTCTGTGCATTTTAGTTCTGATTCAGTTTCCTCTTTAAAGGCTGTGGGCAGGACACTGTAAAGCCACAGCCTGACGTGTTTCATGTGGCTGGGGGTAGATCGCTCTGCTGAGTCAAGACAGGAAGACTGGTGCAACTCAAATGTGGCGCTGCCATTTAACTTGCTCTCTCCTTGTCTGTCGCATCTGCCCACTGGTTGGAAACTGCTACCAGTGGGAGGAATATCAGATTAATCAGTAAGTCTAATTTAAGAGGATAGGTGGGCTCTGCAAAATGTCAGCCACTCAAATGGAGGCTTGCAGAGTAAAGGAACTTTGTAGAGCACTCAGTTGTGAATATTGTGTTGAAAGACTGCATTTCGAACACACATGAATAACACTGAGCTGATATTTTCTGTATTGTAAAGATATTTTGTATATATATCCGATAAAGAAGTGACTAAACACAACAGTTTCACTGATTCATATAGTTATCCTACATTAATAATTTTGCTGTTGACACCTCATTAAAATTCAATAATATTCTCAGTATGGTATGTAGTATATGAAATCTAAACTTTAGACATGCATAAATCATGCTTAGACATGCAAAATTTAGATTGTGTTATTCACCTAAATAATAATAATAGCAAAATTATTATGCGTACATACAAAGATCATAGGACAATGCAGCCAATCATTTCACTGAGAATGGAAACAATTTCTTTATGCTATGATGAACATGTGAATACTGACCCCAAAACAAACTCAAAAGACCTCGGAAAGATGTTTGTAAGAGAGGCCATTCAGCAACTTAGAGGCCATTATTCCAAAAGCACACTAGAGAAAATACTTTCTTTTTTGAATATTTGTTCTGGTTTTTGATTAGATTAAAGCAGAAGTGTTTGGCCAACTCACACTCATTACAACAGTAGGCATTTCACATTGTAAACTTAGAGTAAATGATCCAAAGATAATGAAGAATTTTTGTCCAAGTTCCATCAATACCAGAAATCCTGTTATGGTAAATAACCCCCAACTACTTGAAGACTCACCTAACTGGAGACATATGTTCAGAATTAACAAGGTCAAACATTTCTTGCAGTTTATGTGATATCTTCAGGGTTTTACTTTTGTGGAAGAAAGGGGTATAATAATAATAATGATAAGATAACAATCAAAAAGCATGTGCTTTTGAAGCACAGAAAAACGTCCTTCAAATGTTTGTTTATATTGTGAAATGTTTACTCCTTTTGAGTGAGGATTAAGAGAGTGCATTTGTTTTTATTTTATTTCAGTTATCTAATTTGAAAAAAAAAACAATATTTGAGAATACACTCAAATATTTTATCTATAAACATGCTACTGTACTTGTATGTAAAAGATACAAGATAATTGTTGAATTTAATTGTTTGAAATATGCATTTGCAAGCTTAAAAAGACTTAAAGAGTGACTTGAGGTAAAGAAAAATCCCCTGATTCTGGCATTACCAAACATGTTAGAAAGCAAATCCTGACATATTTTCACAAAGTTCTTGCAGCATGAAAGTTGCATTCATATTACAGGAAATTGAACAGTATTTGAGCCAGACTTTGTCTAAGATCCCTACTAGGATGTACCTGTTCATCAGTTTTACAGGAAAACTTGTTGTGAATTAAAAATCATCTTGATCCACCTTTATTTGGATCAGAATGTGTCCAAACAACATATATCTCTGAAAGGCATGTAGACATAAATGTGAACATCAATCTTGAGAACTGTTTTGGATGACATGTGAAATGCCCAAGGCAAGTCATCGTCCACTTAAGAAATCAGTCCTCAAGTATTGAGCAGACAAGATAATTTTCAAAAAAATGTGGCTTAAAAGACCTCTGAAGATTTACATAGTGAAATTTTAGACGCTCTCCTCCCAAACGTGTTTTGCTATTGTTAAATTGTCTAATAGCTAATAGCTCAAACATTTAGTACAGAATGCATGTAAACTTCTTTAAAATAAACATTTGTCTAAAAACGTCAGCAAAAAGCCAAAACAGCAAGAATTCAATTCAAACAATGCAACAAAATATCAAAATTCAAACTGAAAAGTTGACCATGGCGTGTTATAAAAGACAAATGATGTCTGAATTAAAATTTATTAATTTTGGCAAATAGCTCTAATAAGAAGTCCCATGATGTCATGGTTTCATTTAGCAACTTTTTTTTTATTATGTTGAGAATTTCATCATCAGGGCACGGCCATTCACAGAGAAACAACGACTGTCATTGGTTAGACGGAGCTGTCAATCAAACGTTCTTGTGCGTCATTTCCGTTGTCAGGTGGTGCTGTCGCTGTGGAAAGATGCGATCAGCGAGAAGCGGAGGCTTTTCCTTAATTGCTCATTTCAGTAATAGAGGCTAAACAACGCGAAACTTAAACCCCCGAAGCTTCTCCCGGTTGAGAGAGAAGCTCCGTACACCCACCACAGAGTTCGCCTGAGAAATGTTGATATTTTAAGAGGACAACGCAGATCTTAGCCGGCGGTTTTGGCTTTGAGGTAAGCGAGGCTGTGACTCCGTTGCTATCTAGCTTCGTCTCTCACCGTGAGCCAGCTGTAACGTTGAACGTACTTTGTTTAAATGGCCTCCCAGCACCCCGACAGAGTTCAGCTTTGCCCTGGCTGGAACGTAGCTCGCCAACAGCCATATTTAAACCTCCATGGTGCATTTTAGTCAAACGTTCTTATGCTAACAACGGCTGTGTGAGGTTTGCACCCCGCTCCTTGTTGTGTTGTATGTCCCTTTGTGTGGCTCGTGAGTCCCGGGCTGTTGTAACGTATTTGGCCGAGAAACGGAGTTGGCTTCACCTGAGTTCGTTTATGCACTAATTATAGTTTAGCTTATATTTTACAGAAATAAAACACGGCCTGTGTTTATGATATAAACTCTACGTGATATCTGTCGCTGACACTTTGCTGTTCAAGTTGTGAGCTGCTTGTGTCCAACTTGCAAGGCGTAACGTCAGCGCTTTACTCAACGACTCGTTCGGTTTACACAGCACGCTGCCAGAACAGTGTGTCCAGACCTTGTGGACCCAAAATGGCACCAAGCAATGCATGGCAGTCTTTGTGCTGTTGCAATAATTTTGTTAAGTGGTTTTATGGCGTGACCTTTGCGTGGCGGTGTGGTCAAGGGCATTGTTATTGGAATGATGAATGGGGTCTACAGTTGAGGAAAAGTGTGTGAGCTGGCATTCTTTGTGGATCCAAAAGCGGGACATTTTGGGATTTATTGACCTGAAATGTGTTTCTTTCTCATGTGTGCAAGTGAGATATGAATGTGCAGCTTTTTCTTGCAGTGCCCAGACACATGGCATTGAGTCTGAGTAGGTGAGTCGTGAGACACCTACGTGGTTGTTTTGTTCTGATACTATTTAAGGAAGCCCACATTTCTTGTGGGCACTGGCAGCGTGTGTCTCTCCTCTCCTCTTCTCGTGTGATATGATTCAGAGGCTGGATCTGTTCATGTCCTCCCTCTGGTACAGTCACAGCCAGTCCTATTTGCCAGACCACTGGCTGTGTGCAGAGAGTTGCAGCAGTGTTAGAAAAGGATAGCTGCATATGCTGTCATCAAGCTGATGTCATTTAGGTCAGCATGCAGGAGTTGGTTGCATCGACCTTTTGCTTTTTTCATATGTGTCTAGGTTTGGCTTCATAACTCTGCAGCAGGTTCTTTAGCTGGCAGACGATGAGCCTGTCTTATGTGTGTTATGCATTTATGTCATTGAGTTGGTTGTTTTAAATCCAGGATAATGATTGGCATGCATGTACAAGAACTATGACACATCAGAGAAGAAATGTGCAGCTCTGAAGATGATCCCTATTTATGCTTTAAAGCACATTGCTTTAACCTTTACTTTAGTTTTATTAAAGTTAGCAAAAATGTAAAATCCAAGTCCATAATCTGCAGGTCACAGATCAGTTCATCTGGCTGACTCACTGTTGCATCTCTAAATATTATTAATCATGTGGGTAAACTGAAACTGCCCACCTTGCATTTAACATAGGAGCGGGTCTTTTCTGACCAATACAGATTTGTGCTTCCCTTTGATGTCTGACCGAAAGGTTTTAACTCATAAATGACTAAATGTTCTGTGATCAAGGCATTGAATTATTCAAAATGATGCCTTAAAACATTTGTCCCCACCCTTTATTTCTATTGGGCATTAAATAAATTGCACTAAAGTACACAGTCCTGGTCTATGTTTTTCTAGTGTGGGAGTCTTTTTAGTTTGTGTGCATTATGGAGGAGGGGGAAAAAACATTTTTCAGGATTTGGGGGGAAAACCAGCCAGTTTTGATCATTCCCACATTGATTGGGGCATTTTATTTACATGTTTAATTCCTTCTGATTGGTTCCAGTGGTCATTTTTAAGGACTTTAACACAAGTGAAAATATTTGAATTACTGTATTATCCCATTTTATGCATTAAAGCATACACCTCTTTTTATCTGATTTTAATGAGTAAAAATGTTGTTTCAGAGAGAAAGATGTTAATTGCTTATCATGCATTTAATGAACATGGGAAAACATTATTTAAATTGCAGAATTGGGGAAAATGTTCTGATTCCAGTATTCATCTCTGTTTAATTTCAAGTCCACCACGTCTATAGTCACCTGATCATTCGCATCATCTGCTTCATTAAACATTAAAGCAACAGCATGAAGTGTCCTACCTGTTGAACTGCTTCTTTGTGTCCTCTAGAGTAATATGCTATCCCACTATTCCCAGCGTGACTTGGTGTCACTCTGACTTGCGCCATAAACACTGTCAGAAAACCTCAGCTCATCAGACTCCGTGGGTGATGACTAGCAGAAACTGAGACAGATGGGAGAGAGACATGATGATGACACTGTCTGCTGTCTGGGATCACAAAAAGCCTCATGGAAGTGAGAATTTGTACTAGCCCTCACTGAACAGCCAACTGTCCTACCTCCTCCGTGCCCCAGATTCCCAACTAGAAAACGGTGCACAGTTGGTTTTGCAACAGGAAGGTTTCTTAATTTATCAGAAAAGAAACTCTGGGATTGCACAGTTATACAACACAGTTTCAAAATTTTGTGTGACATGTTTTATCTCTCTCACCCTGTTTAATGCATCATTTGTGATGTGTGTTGGTTTGAACAAATATTTTTCCGGTAAGAACTTTCAAATTCTGTTTCCGCACCGTTAAGTCATCTTAGTACGACTATACACGCTACGTTTCCTCTCCTGTAGCTTCCCGTGCCTTCTGGGAATGCACGGGGAAACTGTTTGACATTTTGGGAAGATTATTATCCGAACATTGACACGTTTCTGTTCAATGAAAACTTGGGACGACAGCAGGATGAATCATTCCTCTCGGTTAAGGCTCTACTTCCCCTTTACGGGAAACGGATGGCATTTCATCACATTGGCCCTTGGTATCAGTAAACACAGCATACCTCTCGCTCTCTGATTTCTGGGAGGTGGATGAGAACCGCTGTGCCGGTTAGAGTAGTTTGTATAATGACAATGTGTCACACTGTCGCTGTCTCTGCTGGCATCTAAATCTTGCTTCCTTATTATTGTGCAATGGCTTGGCGTTTTAAATTTTTGGTCATGTTAAAACATGCATTCATGTTTAAAGGACAGATAAGCTCTTTGCACAGATTCTGCAATAAAGCGCGCAGATTAAAAAGCATGGAGATTTTTCTAAACTGCTGCAAGAAAAAAGCTCAGGATTAGAGGGGCAAATGAAAATGTTCCTGTCTTGCTAGAGTCATGCATTTGCATTCAAGGGCCTTCTATTTTAAATTGCAGATTGTGACAAGCACACTGCCTAATGTAGAGATTGGATCTGAGGTGCAGGCCTTCACGCCAGCAGCCATTATTCTAAATGGAGCTGTAATGGCCTCACATTCACACTGAGGTGTGTAAATGTGAGGGGAGGGAGATTTGAAATGGACTGGGTGGAGCTGCCATGAACTTTAGCCCTTTTAACCTCGGTTCACAAACCAGTGTCCTCTCATTTAACTGGTTGCCCTGAAGCTTGAAGTATCCTTATGTTTAGATCTATGAATGCCGTTTATTAAAGCTTATTTGTAATTTTTTTTCTCAGTCATTTTGAGTTTTTGTTGTTCTTGTCACATGTGTACTTTCCCTTTTACTTGGCTATCTTTATCCCATGAACTAATCAGATTTGTTCCCTGCAGAGCTCCAGTATGTCCAAACGGCGCTCGTCAGAGAGGGGGGCTGGAGAGACATCAGGCAGGGCCAGTAAGCTGCAGTGTCCTGGGATATCTGGCAGTAACGCCAAGAGAGCCGGCCCCTTCATCCTCGGTACGGAAGCTACTACTGTTTAAAGGGGAATTGATAAATAAATACAGTGTGTATAGCTACCTTGCATAACCTGCAGATAATTCAGCCAAACCATCTCTGTACATAAGTTGCAGGGTGCCTGTGTGAGTACACTGTGGACTTACACATGCCTGAGACAGGAATTTGAAGAATTTTGCTGATCCTCATGACATCGGCCAGAAAGGCTGAAGTCTATGCTGGGGCATTTTCTTCTTTCTTTCCTCCAGTATCATATATTCCTTTCCTATTCTCTGAAGCGTGTGTGCATTCTGCATTAGAGCTCCTGCATTGTTTACCAGATACTTTGCCAAAGAAAACATTGCACTTGGGGTGTTAATGGATACCTGCACACGCTGCCCTTAATGAGTTTTGGGAAGAGCAAACAGACCAGTGGCGTAGAATGCCTTTTGGTCAAGCAGCTGTTCCTTTTCTCGTCCTTGCAGGACCTCGCCTGGGCAACTCGCCAGTACCAAGTATAGTCCAGTGTTTGGCCAGGAAAGATGGCACAGATGACTTCTATCAGCTCAAAGTAAGTCTGTTATATTCAGGTATTTTCATGTTCTCCTATAATTGCAGTTATTTCAAAACCCTCATTATCATGGCAAATTTTAAGCATCTGAACTTCAGACTTTTTCACAGTGCAGATTTTATTGCCCTTTGTTCAATTTTGGCAAAAACAAGCAAACATGAGCCAGGTTCAGTGTTTACTGGGATTATCCAGCAGGTTTTAAGCAATCACAGGGCTTCTAAAGCAAACATTGCTTCGGAAATGTCAGTGTTTAATCACTACAATCCCCGGACTATGATTTATTGTTTGAATCCATTTAGATTTTCTGGTGTTTAATTTTTGCTCTGTTCTGCAGATCCTGACGCTGGAGGAGCGAGTGGACTCTGCGGGGGAAACCCAGGAGGAGCGGCAGGGGAAGATGCTGCTGCATACAGAATACTCTCTCCTTTCTCTGCTGCACAACCAGGATGGTGTGGTTCATCATCATGGCCTTTTTCAGGTAGACTTTTTCACTTAACCTACATATCGTAGCAGGTTTTAGTTGAATAAACAAAGAGTGTTATTGTTTTCTTTAGAATAATGTGATTAAATACTCTAAATACAGCATTATCTCTCTGCCAAAGCCTCTTTTCAATCATTTTTGTTTATGAATATATTTAACAACACCAGAGCAAGTAACAGTTTGATTTTATTAGTTCAACTTTAGGAGAAACAAGTTTGTCATAGCTCAAGCCAGCTGCCTGTACTTTCCTTATAAAGGTTGTTTCAGTAGAGAAGTAGAAATACAATAAGAGCTATATTTATCGGCTGCTCTCTGTTCACAGCAACCCTTCCCCCTTCCTCACCTGCTGCCCCATCTGCCTTCTCCTTTAACTTTGTTGTTTCGTCAGCTCTGATTCAGTCTTCTCTGTTTGTCTTTCATTCACATTCCGTTTCACTTTCAGTGTCCTTATAATAGCAGCATTAAGGCGTGCACGCTGATTAATTTAGGTCTGCCATATTGATTAGATTATTATAGTTCATCTCTGCTGTCTGTGAACCAGTTCATTGCTCATTCTTCCAGAGATGCTGGCTGCATAAAAAAAAAAAACTGTTAACCTGATACAAAAATCAATGGGAAACAAATGGTGAGTCTACATTAGCTTGAGTTTTAAGAATAGGAATGATCTTTCTCATCTTTTTTTTATATCATATTCTCTCACACTGACTGTGGAGATATCTTATTCTTATCAGATGCTGGACATGCAGATTTTGTGATTCAGATTTTTCTTGAACAATAATAAAATAAGATATATTAGCAGGATTGAAAATGTACTTTTCTAGCCTTCCTGTCCAGGACAATTATTAATGATTTAAATAAGGACCAGAGATGCTGCGTGAGAGAGGAGACCCTGTACAACAAGTTTTACTAGTACTTTAGACAACTGGGGAAAAATAAACATGGAGTTGACCTGTAAACCTCCTGATACAGGAGGTATCTAATGTACTGAGGCTTACATTACTAACACCATTCTCTATGTCTATTTCCTTGAGAATTTAGACTCGTAACTTCCCTTTGACATTTCCTTAATATCCCCTTGACAAACAGGTTGAATGTTTATTAGGAGAAACCAGAACATTTTTTCTGTATTAGCCAAGAATAGTCAGATTCTGGTCACCAGCCAAGATCAAAGACTTTTCTATCTAACTGTAGATACTTGCTTTGAGAAATCTCACTGGTTGCATTGATTGTATTCCACAAATAGATTTCAAATTTTGCTCTGTCAAATTAAATAAAGTGAACACCCTCCCCATGCTAACTTCCTGCACTTGTTTCTGGATTCAGGATCGCGCCTATGAAATAGTAGAGGACATGGAAGCCAACAA
This sequence comes from Poecilia mexicana, assembly GCF_051168715.1. Classification (NCBI taxonomy): domain Eukaryota; kingdom Metazoa; phylum Chordata; class Actinopteri; order Cyprinodontiformes; family Poeciliidae; genus Poecilia; species Poecilia mexicana. The sequence goes on from NW_028263385.1 coordinate 9,099,940, forward strand.
AGTTCGTAAGATGAAGAAGCGGATCTGCCTCGTCCTGGACTGCCTCTGCGCTCACGATTTCAGTGACAAGACGGCAGATCTAATAAACCTCCAGCATTATGTCATAAAGGAGAAGAGACTGAGCGAGCGTGAAGCTATTGTCATTTTCTACGATGTTGTGCGTGTGGTGGAGGCCCTCCATAAGGTTGGTCTTACTACACTACTAAAGAGTACATGTGCAACAAAATCAGCTCACTTTCTTCAATTTTTCATCAATGTAGAAAATTTTCATGCTACAGTGTTCTTTGTTGTTGTTTGTTAGATGCACATTTTTTTGATTACTCACTTCCAAGGCTCGTGTGCCACTCCCAGAAACTAATTCTTGTTTTGTCAATGATTCATTCAGCACAATGTGACCATACTTCTTTTTTTTCTGCCTGCAGAAAAACATTGTGCATAGAGACCTCAAGCTGGGAAATATGGTGCTGAACAAACGGTAAGTCGACGCTAGGTCACTCATCCCGCATTGTCGGTCAAGTCATGCTGAATAACGCTGCCTATTGTGCTAGTTTTGCTGTTTTAGCCTGTTAGTCTTGTTCCTGATGGCTGACTGGACCCCAGAATTTGGATCCAGTGTGTGTATTAAGCTTTAAACCCACACAGAGGCCACATTATTTGACTATAAGTGAAATTACACTCAGGAACCTGAAGTCTTGCTTTCTAGTGCTCAAATGTGTCTGGGTGTTGAGTAACGATAGATGATTCATTCCCCATGGTCAGAGTTTTGAAAATGGACTCTGGTGCCAAACAAAACAATGAATATGCCTCTGCTTTGATCTCAGTGGGAAAGTGTTTGGGTCTGGGGGTGTATGAGTAATTTAGTAATGCACAGAAGACCCCGTTGAGTGCACCTCAGGTCAAAGTGCTGCAGCTCAGATTAGACGTGCAGGATGGAAAACTACTCATCTATAAACTCCCTCTCACCAACTCATGCGCAAGGGATATGAAAGGCTTGTATTCAAATGGTGAGAACCACTCTTCCTCACTGTGAGAATGTTTCTAAATTTGGCTGCCATTTACTTAATTAATGCTTAGAAGAGTATTAAAATTAGAATTTGCATTAAATTCTAATGCAAATTAACTTTAAAAACAAGTGGATTATCTTACAGACTTCATTTGAACTGTTGAGGGTGTTGCTTTTGTATGACTGAATGACTAAAGCTGACGCACACTCACTTTGTTCCTACGCTCACTTTAGCTTGATTTATACCTCTTTGTAGAATGTATTTTCAACCTACACAAAAAGCCTATGCCACTGTGAGCAGTTCTGCTGTGTTGGTCTGTCAGTTGCTCTTAGAGAGCTACGACGCAGGTTTGTATTGGGCTTTCCTTACAGCTTTGTTTAGATTCTTCATGCAAAAAAAATAAAGTGATGCAGCAATCAGAATTTTGTAGCCAATTACCAATCTCCAGTTTTCCAAACCTGTGACCTGCCTATGCAGATTTTAGCTGGTTTAATATTTTTTGGAACGATGATATAAAAGATCAGCAAGAGATATTTTTGTAGCCTTACTGCTAACTATTTTATCATCTTGTACATCAGTGTTTAATTTGGCTTGCATTATTAAAAACATCAGTTTTAATATAAATAATCCAAGATTCCAGCATCTTTGCAGTGTTATATTCATCCTTTCTACTGAAATGTTGTTCTCCCTTGCTCTAAGCCAGAATGAAAAATGTTAACTTTTTATTTTTCCTTTTTACATATTGTATGTATTTGAGTGCAAACCGTAACTGAAGTCAAATTCCTTGTTTGCGTGCACATGTGGTGAATTAAGCTGGTTGTTATTGTTAGAGATAAGAATGTCAGTAAGTAGCCTGTGTGCATGCACTATAAAGTCACCTTCTTTTACAAATATTTATTAACCTTACATCTCCAGCAAGAATTGACAATCATGATAATCCAAAAGAAAGTTGTTTTTCTTTCTTTTCTTTTTTTTTTTTCTTTTTTTTTATAAATTCATTAAAGCTTGCTATGTGCATTGGAAAGCAACAAGGTCTTTTTTATCCTCTTTGTCCTGGTTCTTCCTACCTGCAGCGGTAGTAAGAAGTAGCGGCAATAGTGATGAAATAGTGTTTTGGCCAGGAGATGCGGGTGGAGGGGAGCAGAGTAGATGTGTGGAACACTCCGTCCCAGCTGGAGACAAAGGAGAGACATGCCAAAGGCTCAATAGCTCAGAGCTGACTCACTGCAGTGCAAGTCACTCACACACAAACTCACTTACCTACATGTGCACACAAATTGTCATAATTTCTTTCCGCTGTGTTTTGCTTTTTCTTTTTAACACAGCCACCCATTTTCTTGGTCTTCCACTTTTTTTGTTTTTTCTCACCATGTACTGGACTCTCCTGGCTAACGTGTGTGTGTGTGCGTGTGCGTGTGTGTGTGTATGTGAAAAGACAGTGTGTGTGGGAAAACTGACCATTTAGAGGCTTACTCAATCAAACGCCACTCACCTCCCCTGTTTGTCAGAGTTCTGGGAAATGCACCAAAGGCATCAGAAAACATCAGCACTTTGTGCAAGAAATGATGCGACTTCCTCTCCCAGAGCCAGCTGTTGTGAAAGCAGGATGTGATAAATCAATCTGCACAGCCACTGATTGGGTATTTTTAAATTTTAATGACTTCCTATATGTAGAATGTAATTCTTTTGGATATGTTGTATAATATTCTGATACACCCAATTGAATTTCAAGAATGTATGTTTCACAAAGTTGTGCTGATTTTTGACTATGTCTATGATGGCACCTTTTCTTTTGGCTGTTGCTCATCTAAAGCCTGCATGTGATTGAAACCCTTCAAGTGATGGCCAGTTCTGAGAACTGATGCTTGCTGTAGAAGTTGCCCTGTGATTAACCTCGCTTCTCGTCACATGTATTTTTATTACGGGCCGGAAAGGAGAAGTCATCTGGGCTGTTTAGGTCTCTGGTTTCCTGACCGGAGTCATGTGACCAGGAAGCGGAGACGGCGTGGTCTATCCACTGTCCTCAGGGACCCTTGCCTCACAAGGCGAACATGCAATCTCATTTATCCAATCTCCGGTGCAAGAATAGAAGCCTGGGTCGTGATGCTCGCAGACAAAAGCACAATTGAAGAGACTCGTTCATAAAGGAGAGTCCTTGAAGCTTTGCACATTCCTCAGTTAACTCATAAGGCCATCTATGGTTGGAAGCATTTATTGCAAAAATATTCAGAAGGGGTAAATCTCATAAGAAGCTGTATGTCACGTAGTGTCAGTTTTCCACAGTGAGGTTTATGTTGTCAGTCAGTATTCATCGAGATTGGGATTGAGGTGCCTTTACGGGAGCGGCGAATGTGTGCGACGGACCAGGGTGTGAAAGTGAGAGAGAATAGGGGAAGCTGTTGACCTCAGGCTTTTTAGAAAGCGGATGTGGGTGAAAAGCGTGATGTGGAGAATACCCAGGCTGTAGAGGGTGACAGCTCTTCTTTTTTTTTTTTCTTTTTCTTTTTGGTTTGTGTGTCTTTTCAGACCATTTCAGCGTGCTCTACTTCAGCATGGGAGTGATTATGGATGCATATCATGTTGCATGGTTGTGTATACATTTCAAATCTTCTGCAGCTTATATAAAATCAGTTTCCAACACATCACTGTGCAGGCTTAGTCATTGCAGCAATTATCATAAGCCACAGGTTGACTCATATGTTTGTCAAAGTGCAACCTTTTTTCCCTCTACAGAAAAGGCCTCAGTTTCAAGATAGTCAGGTTGCACTCGATCCTGAGCAAAGTAAATTTACTTTGATCCAATTCCTAGTGACACATTTCAGCAGTCACCAAATTATTAAAAGTCTTATCAGTTTTAAGGCACTACATTGCCTTGATCCTTTATGAATTCAACCAGTAATTTGACAAAGCACAATAACAATGCCTTTTATATCAAAATATGAGAAGTTCACATTCTTTGCAAATTTAAAGTTCATTCAAGATGCCTTACTGTGCATTTCTGTAAAACTTTGCATCAAAACAATTGAAATGGGTTAATTACAAGGTTAGAAAGTACTTTGTGTGTGACTAACCCAGTGAGAAACAGACTAAAACTACCCAAAAACATGTCTTTGTCAGAGAGAACTGAAGCTAACTTTAAAAGTCAGCTCAGATAGTTTCGGTTTTTCTTTTAATTTCAACTAGCATGTACGGTGAAACATCACTCACTGGTCACTTTATTAGGTACACATTGCTAGTATTGCCAGAAAGGCAGTTCTGAATTTGCCTTTAGAACTGCAACATCTTCTCTGAATAGATTTTTGTTCATGCTGACATGTTATTGCTCAGTTTCTGCAGATTTGATGGTGATTGTGGAGGTCATTGAAGTTTAATTCTGTTATTCACAAGAAACCAGTTGGATGATTTGATAGCTGTACTGTGGTTATAAAGATGGATTTAGTTGGCATTAATACTCGGGTTGAGCATGGTGTTTAAAAGATTCTTAATTGGTACAAATAGTCCTAAAATGATCCATGCTTTCATCTTCTTTGCACCAAATTCTGATCCCTCCGGCTAAATGCGGCAGCTAAAATGAGACTTATGTGACCAGGCAAAATTTGTCCGGGCTGTTATTGTCCACTTTTGGTGTTTCTCTATGAATTAAATGCTTTTTTTCCCTCCTTCTTCTGATACTCAGTTTAAACTTCACCTAGATGTGTCTTTGCTGTATCTAGATTAGTAAAGTGCAGTAGTTTTTAGATGTGGTCCATGCAGCCAGAGAAACTTCGGTCACTCTGGCACCCCATTAAAAGTATTTTTCCATCGTACGGTTCTTAAAGTTTAGTGTTCTGGCAGTTTTGAAACTACAGCATCATAGATATTTGATGGCTTTTTGTGTACCATGAAAGGCCGTTGTGCTCCCTAATACATTCACCGTCTTATGTTGACTTAGCTATAAATTTAAAAGTGGATATTAAAATTTTTCTTTCTGTTTATCAGGACACACCGCATTACCATCACTAACTTCTGCCTGGGAAAGCATCTGGTGAGTGAGGATGACCTGCTGAAAGACCAGAGAGGCAGCCCAGCCTACATTAGTCCTGATGTATTAAGTGGTAAGTGGAAAATTATGTCCAATGTAAAATCTTGCTTGAAGAAGTTGCTGTTTAGATTTCCAGTAAGGAAATAAATGCTGCCAGTGTACACATTGGGTTTGACATATTCTGATAACCTATGTCTAATACAGTTCAGATTGTTCTCTGTATTCTGCAGTTTTATAGTGGAAAAAATAGTGAAATGCTTTTTGCCACAGTGCTGATTAACAGTTTTATGATTTGTGGAGAGAAAACTGAAAACAAATCTCAACTGGGCAGATGCTTTTTGCTCCATCTGTGAAATCATGAAAACAGAAAGTTGTGTATCAAAGTTTGAAATTGAAAGCATAAAACACCTACATGGTGTACAAATCTGTTACACTGTTGAATCAAACTACAGTGGAATGTGTTTCTTCACTAAAAAAGCCTTTAAAATGTACTGGATCCTTGTCAATCAAATATTGTAGTTAAACTTATTAGATTCCAGAAACAATCCTGGGATTTTTGTTGTAGAATTGCGTAATATTGAAACTCTGCATGATTTTCCGTTTAAGTAGTTTCACGGAAGTTGTGTTGCAATCTGTGAACTGCAGTACCCAGAATTAGTTTTTGTCTTGTTTTTTTGTTTTGGTGTTCATGACGATGTCCCATTTTTCCCACATAAAGCCATCAGCATACATAGAAAAACATGAGGAAAACCTCCTGTACTCCTAATTGGCAACATCAGTGCTCGGCCATGCTCTCCTGTAGAAAGCCATAGTTGCATTCGTTTGAATATTCATTTCCTGATCAACATCCTGGATGTTGTCTTGACTTTAGAATGATATCAATCTTGCAGCCTGTCCAGCAGTTCAAACAGCAGATAAAAGCTCTGCGTACATATCAGCATAACGTGACAGGCACACAATTAAACAGAGCTTCAGTGACTCATCCGCTGATGACTCACCAGAGGGAAACTACTCCCATCGACTCCCATCCCCCGCCTGTGTATGTGTGACACAAGCTTGAATATAATTGCCGACTGCTGTTGCTGCCGCCTCTCTGGCTGGAACAACACCGCCTATGGTAAAGAGCAACCTATGATGCTACAGCCTCATCAGCTCCACATACACAGCTGCTTGATTGCCTCTGTTTGCTTTAACAAGCGGCTCTCCACATTTAAAAAGTTGCGGATTTCAAGGAAGCATCATAAATGCTGAGTCATGCACGTCGTGTTTGCCAGTTTTGTTAATCATTAAAACCCCGTGACTTGACAGGGACTGAACTCGCTGAATGTTTGGTCACGCCTGTGTTAAAACAGGAAGCAATCAGTCATTACAGTAAAATAATGTCGCCCTCTGTGTTGTGTGTGTCTGGATAATTTTATCTGTACGTCTGCGTGCGTTTTGACAAAAACTGAGATGCCCCTCTCCTTTTTGTCCCCAGGTCGCCCATACCGCGGTAAACCCAGCGACATGTGGGCCCTCGGCGTTGTCTTGTTCACCATGCTGTATGGCCAGTTCCCTTTTTATGACAGCATACCTCAAGAACTCTTCCGCAAAATCAAGGCTGCAGAGTACTCTATTCCAGAGTGAGTGTTAATTTGAAACGGAGCTGAGGGAACTCTGCATCCATTCATTCACAACTTTAAGCAAGTCAAGTCAATGACAAATTCAGTTAAACTGATGTCAAAACATCTCCCATTAAGACTTGTTTATTTTTGTGGGCTTCTTTTCCTAAGTTCTTGATTTACTAAAGATTTCTATTTGCATCCTGTGTAGCACTGAAGGATTTTCCAAATGTTTTTGCTAAATCTGTGACAATTTTTTATTTTTTTTTTTTATTGGTTAAAATAACCGCCTTCTACGCTCTCTCCCCACCTCAGAGACGGTCGTGTGTCTGAGAACACGGTGTGCCTCATTCGAAAGCTGCTCGTGCTGGACCCTCAGCAGAGGCTGGCTGCAGGAGAAGTGCTAGAGTCACTCAGTGCCATTATTGCTTCATGGTAACTGCACCACCTGCTGGCTGTCTGAAAAAACTGAACTTACTCAGGATGTGTTGCATATCATGCCCAGTTATCATAGCAGTTCACATACTTCATATTAAACTCTTGTTTCTGTTAATTAGTTAATCATATTGTGGTGTTTTTTCAATCACAGGCAGTCGGTTTCATCGATGAGTGGCCCTCTACAGGTAGTTCCAGATATTGACGATCAGGTCAATAACCAAGAACATTTACAGGAGGTAAGATATTAAAAAAAGAGAACAGGTTTTCTCAACAAAATGTAATCCTTTATTGTGAAGAAGGGAAGCCAAGCATGATTTGCAATTTTTTTTAATGAATGAAACCCTGAAAATGAGACTGAGCTTTTTATTCACACTGCTTTTCTCGTATACACATAAATAAAATCTGTCCAAACAATGTTGGCTTAAGCTGCAAGGTTTTGGTTTTCAAGTGACAAAATGTAAAAACATTGAAGAAAATGTCAGAGTTCTACATCTTGCTCAGTGGGAGCTTTTTTATCTATAACTAAAATGAACAAATGGTACAGTTTTTAGACATATTTTCCATGTGTATTAGTGCAGTAACTGCAGCACATTGAGCGGAATTTGATTTTTTTTTTCAACACAGGCCAAGGCAATCGAAGAGTCTTCGCAGTACGAATTTGAGAACTACATGCGCCAGCAGCTGCTGCTGGCTGAAGAGAAGAACACTATTCATGAAGCCAAGAGCTTTCTCACCAAGCGGCAGTTTGGCAACATCCCACCTGTCAGACGTTTGGGTCACGATGCCCAACCGGTCAGTCCATTCGACGCTACTGCCCTTGCTCAACGATTCCTCCGGAAATAACCCTCGACCAGCCACATCAACCTCTTACGCCTCCCTGGGAACTAAATACACCCATGGAGACCAGAGAGAACTTGGGAGAAAAATTCCCAAAACTGAACTGGCACACAGGAAGATCTTCCTGAGCCGGCAAGCAGACAGATGCATACTGGGATTTTAGTAAGCTAAGTGGAGCAGGCGCATAGTCGGGTACCAGAGCAGATTCACATCTCAGAGCTTCACTTTCCCAATCTGGATCATCTCTGGCCTGGACACGGAACTCCCGACTCAAAGGTTCTTTGCCCACTTGTTAGTCACTGTGCATCAAACTCGTTGGCATGGTGTGTCGCGGTGCTGATGAGGTTCTGCCTGCAGTGTTGAAGAAACTATTAACCCCTGATTCCTCTTCCTTGCACCTCTAAAACTTTCCCATCCATTCTGGCTTCCCTGAGCAATACAGGTCCAGAATCATGTAGCAACCCCCCCTCTTTTCACCATGGTTTGGAATTTCCTCAAGTCCAGTCACTTGATCACAGATGTCATTCATGTATACCTCCATTCCACCTTCCTTTTCTCTCTTTCTCTCCCTCTCTCTGATTTTTTTCCTGCATTGTTCTAACCATAACTCTTCAAATCAATCTACCTCTCCGTCTCTGTCCGTCTGTTTCTAAACCATACTCGCAGTTCTGAGGCAAGGGATTGTAACAACCAAGTCTCAACCCACCAGTGGCATAAAGCATTAATGTTTTCAGTTGGAGTGAAACTGCTTTAAAACCGTTGTAGGCGGTTTCTAAAAAATCTGAATAAGCTTTGTTTTATTTACCTGAATAAGTAGCATTTTATCTCAGTAGTTTCATTGAAGAAAGATTTGTATATCAAAGCTTACGTTGAAATTCACGCTCTGCATCGTCTCCTGCTTCTTTCTCATCCCTGTGGAAATCTTTTTAGCACCTCGGCAGCTATTGTGAGGTACCTGGGAGTCCCAATGCCAAGAACTAAATGAGGCCAAGTTATATTGATGATGGTAACTCTTCCTCAGTGCCGCCACAATGACTATCTGGCACCGTCACGTTTCCGTTGCCAAAAACCCTGTCTTAAATTTTTTTCTTAGCCAAGGAAACTGGTACTTTCAGACTCATTTAGAATTGTTTGACTTCCAGGTAGCTTCCCTATGTCTTCTTATCAAAACCAATCATGGGAAAAGTGTTTGTTTGTTTTTTCTCTGTGTGAATGTGAACAGTCATTTCTTCATTTTGATGAATCTGCAGTATCTGGAAGTGTGCATGCTGTGTGTGTAGGCTGGGGCCAGACAAACAAGGGTGTATGAAGCTGAAACTCTCTGACCCTTTAAGCTATCCTCCACTTATTGTTGTGTCCTGTTATCTGGCCTGCCTCTATGGCAGACACTGTGAAACACAGACCAGGCTCTGCTGAGGTAGGGCTTGACTGGATGTTTTTTTTTTTTTTTTTTTTTTTTTTTTTGTTTGTTGCTTTTTTGTTTGTTTTTTTGGGGGGAGGGGGGAATGACGTGAATGCTTTAAGTTGAAAAAGATCATATACATCTCCTTTCAGACGTATTATTACCCCTTTTTCACACAAAATCTACACACTTTAATATATTTCATTGGTTTTCATATGCTAAGCCAACACAAAGCAGTTCTTTGTTGTGAAGTTAAAGGATACATTTTTTTGGGGGGAAGGTAACACTTTATTTGAAGTGGGGGTGAATAAGACTGTCATGACACAGTCATAAACATGTCATAACACCTGTCATGCACATGATTAAGCCTTCATGAATATTTATGACTGTTATCATAAAGCGTCATTCGGTAAATTATGACACTTTTAATACAAAGTTGACATTATTCAAAATGTCTTTATGACAACTTGACATTAACCAAGAAATCATTACTAATATAAATTTGTTATAAAAGTATTACTGATTGCACTTTAAAAATTAGGTAATTTTATGTTATTAAAGGTAAAGTTTAAACAGCAATGATTTCTTAGTTAATGTCAAGTTGTCATAACAAAGACATTTTGAATAATGTCAACTTTGTAATAAGTGTCATAATTTACCAAATGACGCTTTATGACAACAGTCATAAATATTCATAAAGGCTTATTCATGTTCATGACATGTTATGTCATCTTTATGACGGTGTCATGACAGTCTTATTCACCCCCCTTCAAATGAAGTGTTACCAAAAATAAAATCTTTAGACCTGTGGCATACATTTGGATTCAGCTCCCTGATTTAATATGCAGTAGATCCACATTTTGGTGCTACATGCATCCCAAAAAGCCCAAATTTTAGTCCTCTCCTTTGTTGTGTCACCCTGTCTTTCAACAGTCTTGCCACCCAACCCTTTGTTGTTTGTACTAGACTCTTGGGATATTGTTTAAAGCCATGCTGTGCTTTAAATATCCTTTATTTCTGGCTTGTCTGCTGTTTTCATTGGTCTTCGTGGTGCTATTTGTTCCCCAATGTTCACTAGCAAACTTCTAAAGCCGTCAAAGAATGCAGTACACCCTATTAGTACTGGGATTAAGTTGCACACAGGTTGCTTTTCAAATTAAATGATTTCTAAAGGCAATTGGCTGCATTACATTTTATTTAGTCCCACTAAATAAAATGTGGGACTTAAAATACATGGTGTGATTTTCAAAATCTTTTCCCTTTTTAGTTATGGACTTTGTGTCACAGATCCCAATTGTAACTTCATTAAAATGCCTGTTGAAATGTGAGGACATTCTGGGTTTTAATACGTCTACAAGGCGGTGTAACTCTTCTCTCCCAAACTCACCTTGTACATGCTCTTCTTGTCTCACTATGTGGGCCCCTCTGAGCCCCAGCCAGTGACAGATAAATATTACTGTAATATTCTGTAGTTAAATGAAAATACAAACTCACAGGTTTATAAGTGCAGTTTCTGGGTTCGCTTGATGCATTATTCTGTTTTTTACAGAACTATTTTTGAAACCATGGCAATGCTACTAACCAGTGACTGTTAGGCATCTGTGCATCTTGCCTTTGCATATTGGTACTTGCTTTATTGCTTTCTATGCTTTTTTTTTTCCTATTTATATTCAAATTGCATGAACATAGAGTCTCTTTAAATGTCTTTTACTGCTCTATTTTTCCTTGTAGTTTCATGTTGATTTATTTATTCACTTGTGTAGACCCTCCCTCTCCAAACCACTGGTGCTTGTATCACAGACATTGATTGTAGACAGTCAAGAACTCCTTAAAACAAGGCCCCAAAGCTATTTGCTCGCTCAGCTTTAAACAGTGGTTCCACTTCAGCAATCCAAATCCTTTTCCTTCTCAGACACATTTGTGAAAGAGTAGCATTTCCTTTCCTCTTAGGATTACTCAATTGTTTTCTTGTGGTCACCTTAAGCTACACTAATAAGACTGACTTTTGCATAGTTCTATTTTTTAAAGAAATGATAATAATACATGGATTTTCTCATCTTAATTTACGGGAGGAGTTTTTGTAGTGAAAATCTTTTGTTGCCATTAATCCCTAAACCCCAACCCAAGGCTGCACTCTCTGGTCAGTATGTAAATAATGTACCATGATGACTGTGACGGTCAGACTTTATGTACAAAAGCTCTACCCTGTGACTTACCAGCTCTGTTTCAGCACATGGTGATCAACTCGTTCTTTGGGCCACGTTGGCCGTCTAACATCACATCCAGAGTTTAAAATGAAACTTGGAGAGCCGCTGGCTTTCTCCCATCTCAATGTGAATTCTGTGGGTATTCAGCAGTATTGTAGTAGTCTAGGTTCATCAGAAAACTCCATTGCCACCACTGAATGCTAACATTTCGGGGCTATTCATTGGGAATGTCTGATGCAATCACCATGAGAAATAAATACACCTTAGTAATTGTTCTTTACTCTCCCCAATGATTCTTAGATTGTACGATGCTCAATGTTTAATCTGGAAATACTTTGTACGACGAGGTAAATTAGTAAAACTCAGAATGTGCAAGGCGAGTCCAGAAAACATTTTGTCAGATCATCTTCCCCCAGCGGGGTGAGTAGTGCAGACGTGTTGGTTAAAATTGTCAGTACATATTTGAGATGTTACTGACTGATCCAACTGTAAATTCAATGCAGGGATGTGAAACATGGAGTCACAAAGTGTTGTGAGCTGCTTGGTTGGATATGGGCATCTAAATACGGAAAACTGATTACCTGTACAGATAAACGCATTTGTATAAAAAAAAACATATTTTTCTACTTCATCAGATCTCTACATGCATGTCAGCAATAAACTTTGATATGGAAGCGTTCAACTTTGTCTTGTCCTAACTGAACTTTGATAATTTACCACTAGGTGGTGCAGTATGCTTAAAAACAATTTACTTAAGGTCAAGGTAAAAGCAGTTTACCAGTTTTTTTTTTTCTCTTTTCTATTAACTCCTTAAGGACAATGTTCTTTATGTTTCCTTCTGTAGAGGTAAATAAATGAGATCATTTAGTGAAAACTGTCAGTTGGTGTATTGGTAGGTTTAAAATGTGAAGAGAGAGCAAGATGAATGAGTCTTTGTGCATCTACAGATTTCCTCTATGGCGATTCCAGTTAAGGGTCAGAACGAAGCAAACCTCAAACAGGAAACCCTCTGCTGACTAACAGTAGTTCCCAGTGGGGTTTCACTACTGATCCCCTTTTCCCTACACACACACCCACACCCATATCTTGCCTTAGATGGATACTGTTTTTGGCAGCTATTTTCATTATAAGGTTTGGGGACCAGGAAATCAACACATGGACTCCCTCATCACGAGAATCTCTGACAAACAGATATTTTTGTTTTGACAAAAAATAAACCTCCTTCAATGATTTCAGTATTTAGGAGAAGCAATGGAGACTTTTTAAATTTGCAGTAATCACATGGTTTTATATGCAAGTATATTTTACAGCCAGATTATTTTTTTAGCTGGATTTCTTGAAGTACCAAAATAAAAACTATGAAACATCTGCCTTAAAACAACTGGAAGAAATGTACTTTCAATTTTAAGTTTGTCTTTTTGTTCTGCTGTGAATGCAATAATAATAATGGTACAATATCAATATTAATTTGCCAATACCTAATAATTAAAAGTTCAGTAATACAGTTTCTAATATTTCTTACATCTGGCTTTGAGTTCTCGTCTGCTTCTATTCGGTCGCCCAGCCAACCTCTCAGACTTGAGAGAATGAGGGGAAAGTCCAGAGATTTTAGAGGTCAAAGTTCTAAAGATGCTTTGTCCTCAGAAATCACAACCAGCTGGCCGTTGAGGGCCTTCCCAGCTTAAATGGTGTCCAGAACAAGTGTTCATTGAAGACTACGTCAGACATTTGCAATGTTCTGCTGTAATTACCTCAGAGAGCATTACATATTCAGTTTCACAAGGACAGAGCGCGAATTATTTAGTTGGACACGGATAAACAGAAACCACTTATTTCCAGATGTGCTTATGTAGCAGTATTGTCACAGCTTTTTGTCAGTAATTTACTGGTAGAGGTTCTTAAAAAGAGGATTGGAAACAAGAAATTTGAGCTCACATTTGCCACAGCGGGTCAGTGAGTGCTTTATGGATGTTGAGTGTGAATATGTTTCCAGCTGAGGGTTTATGTCTCCTCGCTAGACACTCCAGACCAAAATTTGCTATATTTAAGGTATCAACTACTGAGACAACTGCAATGGGAAGGCCACATGTAATAAAATGCTGGTTATACATTTCTATAGTATTTTTTTAAAGTCTTTTCAGAATCGCACAACAGTTAACATTAAGCCCGAAAACTTTAACATTCTAAGTGGCAAAAAGTTTAATGACATGCAGAACCTGAGAGTGAAGCTAGGGGGAAGCCGTTTTTCAAAAACAAAAAGTTTTAACCGCCAAGGAACATGATCCTATACGCAGCATCTAAAACTTGAGACAAAGCCACAAACCCGGCTCTTCCTTTTTTCCAACAAGTACCCCCAAGAGTCTGGAGGAGATGAGATTAGCAGCGTTACGGTTTGCGTAACAGACACTGAATTAACTTCATTTTTGTTGGCGAGCTGTCAGATCTACAAAAGGGGCCCCTAAAACAGACATTGGCCCCCACATGAGGAGCAAAGAGGGAGAACATCTGCAAAAGATCTTTATTTAATTACTCTACATCTTTCCTCCGTCTTAAAACAAGCGATAAAACAGGAGATCTGAAAATGAATTTATGTTGTTGTCAACCGCAGGGAAAAAGAAACAGTTGGATGTGTCCAAATTTTTCCAGTCTCGTTTTTGTTCATTTTGAAGCTATTTACTTTGAATCTTTCTAGTATGTACTAGTAAAAAGAGTAACCAGATATAAGGCAATAAAACAGCTGAAACGACACCGCAAAAAGAGACTTTATTGAAACTGCAAAACTGGTGTGAGAAGTGAGAGACTTTGGTGTGGTCACGTACACATCCATCAGCAACGGGATTAAAAAGCTGAGCTAAATCTGGCACAGTTGAGATGTTCTGTGCTTTGCTTTTTGCAGATGATGTTTGGTAAACTGGAGTTGCCTGTAAATTAATGTGAAACTGCTGTGACTAAGAGTTAGCTCTCTTAAACACGAAGCTTTGGTTCTGAATCAGAAACTGAACAATTCCCTCCAGATTGGGCTTCAGTGTGCCATGTTTTCAACCACACCACTGCAACTTTCTTGATATTTTCTCTCTTTTTTTTGGACCTTTTAGTCTAAACTAGAGAGTATCACCACCAACAATACTCAACTGTTTAGGCACCTCCAAGTAGCTGCCGCAGGAGATTCAAGAATTTCCCAAACATGCGTGAAAGAATCAAGCCAAGACTCCAGGAATGTATTTTTATTTTTATTTTTTATGAGGGAATAACATAACGTGATAAAAACATCAATGAATTCAGTTTTACATAATACCCTTTCTCCCTCTCATGCCTCGTTTTCTCTGAGCAGTAGACACAGGAAACTTGCACGATATTTTATGGTCTGGTCATATTCAGGGGAGCATTTCAACCATCATGCCTTTTTTCCATCAACATGTTTTGGCTGCTTGCTTGTATTGCCGTGTACTCTTTAGACATTTTAATATGCAGTGTGTTCATTTATGAGGTGTCTGTGCTAATTTTTGACATCAAAGCTTGCTTATCTCCTGCCATGGACCATCGTCTGACATGATGACAGCCTCTCAAGCACCGGAACGCCTGAGGGGTGTTTTGGCCTGCTGTGAGGTGTCAGCTTGACAAGCGATGATGTAGCACGCAGTGATAAGATGACAGACCTCTTTTCAATCCATGTCACAGCTTGAGTCTCGTCACTGTAGCCTTTCTGCTTCCAAAGAAAACTTTTAAGCTGGTTTAAGATGGTTGTGTGATGTACCAAAGATCCTGCAAACATACTCTTAAAGAACATTCATGTTGTTTAGACAACAACATGAATGAGCAACAGGATGAGAAGGAAAAGGTGAGTGAGCATTTATAAAGCCTGTTGTATTCTATGAACATTGTTTATGATAAATTCAAACTTCCCACGTAAATGTCCTCCAGAAAGTTGATTTGCATCTGGTTTTGAAGAGTAAATATTAGAATAGTTTAGAGCATTAAAAAAATATAGAATTATTGAAAATGTGATGAATAAATCACATCCAGTGCTACAGCTATCTCATTGTAAATGGCAACTGCAGTATATGGTGTATTATTATCAGTACAACTGTGTCGATCAGTTCAACTGTAATTGTTTTTTTTTTCATATTTGACTCAAATGAAAGAATATTTGACAGCCAATGCAGTCTGACTGTGTGCCTTCATTTGAACTTCTCAATCTCAACATGTGTAGCTTGATGGAATGACATTTCAGATGAGGACTCAATATGTTACATTAATGTAACTATAGGTAGATACTAACCATGTCATATGTTTGACTTTGTGTTTGTGCCACATACTTAGGTTTCTGATCCATTTAGATTCACTCTGTTTCATTTGGGAAAGTCTGGTTCTGGCTTTGTCTTATTCTAGCTCCTATTTTCTGGCAAAGGACATTTATGTTGGTCGACAGTAGAAAGCTTGTAAGCACCTTCTTCGGTACGCTACGTTGCAAAGCTTAAGAAAATCTTGTTCCAGTCAGTGATCTTGGATGTAGTTATACATTCTTAAAGCTTCATGTAAACCCATGACTGAGCTATCATATAAAACTACATGGCGTGAGATTGTTCACAGCTGCCCTGTTTCTCTCTCTGACCTGGCTCCGCTCTCTAAAAATAGCACTTCTGCTTTTTATCTCGTTTCAGATGACATTATGGGACATTAATGTGTTTTTTCATGTGTCTTCAGTGTGTTTGACGTGCTGCAGAAAAGCCCGGTCAGCTTATACTTTTTTTGCTGGGACATGGGTTTATTCAGCGTTGAGAAAATCAGTTCAGCCAGTCCAACTGACAGCGGAGAACTGCGAAGGTGTGTGTGCCCCCTCCCCCCCAGAATCATACGGTACTTTTTCCTTACACACTACTCAAGAAAAATAATTTAAAACTGAGCTCCCTTCACTAAATTCTTCCGTATGGAGCAGAGTGGGAAATCCAACATGGCGCAGCAGTGAGCGTGTGATTTTCAAACCGCCCGCTAACTCCGAACATCTGGTCCCTGGAGGGAGGGGAGCGACACTGTCAATGGGAGCCTTGTATCCCCCAGCCCACTGAGAGATGAACCCACCTCAAGGTAAACATGGAGGCCTGTGTGCGTTATGAATATGAGCGTGTGTGGTGACTGACTGTTTCTACTGGAACCATCTTTAACTGGCATCATTTAAACTCTGAAACACTGCGTGTGCGCGCGTGCGAGGGTGAATGGAGAGTTTTCTGTTTTCTTTTTTCCAAAATTGCTAGCTAAATGTTCGTTTTTGTTTTCTTTTACCAAAGAACAGACCTTTGAGGTACTTAAAGTTCTTGTAAAACAACATGTGGAATTGGACGGAAGTAACGGCACATGTGCAATAACGCTGTTTGGTCAGATAAATTTAACCCGTCTATAAAAAGTTAATTGTATTTTTTACACGGCAGTTTCTAGAGTTTTAATTGACATGACATTGACAAGATTGGATATATAGAAGACAAAGGGAGGAGAGAGGTTATTTCAAAAGGTTCCTGATTTTATTGTTTCAAATCAGCAGATGGAACTTGTTTACTAATTAATTCAGTGCTGTGAGCAAACTGGGGGAAAGAAGGTCACATAGTTTCCATGCTAGTCACTCTTTGCAATTGTTTTACTCACTGACAGAACGAACAGTTTATTAACATTTTATTGTTCAGTCCTGAATACAGTTTAAATATGCAAAATGAACTGAGAAAATATTTACAAATATCAATCCTGAAGACTGTCGCATAACAATTCATTTTTAGTCTTTCTCTTTCCAAATAAGTCCAATTCTTATGCAATTACATGATCAAATTTGTTCAATCCAATTAATTCTAATATAATCAAATCATATATTTGGGAGGACAGAAAGAAGACTTGACTTTGACTGGACCATTTGAGCACACGCACATATATATATTTGTTTTGAATGAGTCACCCTATTGAAGCTCTGCTTGAAAGTTTGGTTTCACTAACAGACTGGTAAATGAACTTCCACCCTAGTCTTAAATCTAAAAAACTGTCTTTCAGGATTGAAATGAAATAAGCTCCATTCATTCATCTTCTTGTCAATCATAAACAAATTAATGCTCTCCTTACCAGGCCTTTCACTTTAAGTGGATGGCCATGTCTTGGTAGGTTTGAAATTGTATCAGGGTCTTTACACAATATTGTTTTGTTTGTTTTAACTTAACCTGGCTTCAAATTCCTCCTAAACATCTTCTTTGTTGTGTTCCTTAGTCTTCTTCATGGCGCTATTTCTTTGTTGATGTCCTGACAATCCTCCAAGGCCTTCACAGAGCAGCTCTATTTATACTGAGATTAATGTACAGACTAGTTAACTCTGTTTACTAAGTAGGTGACTTCTGAAGACAGTTGTTTGCACTAGATTTTTTTAGGTATATACCAGTACATGATGCAGAATAGAAGTGCTCGCCAAGCCTTACATATATTTGTTATATAAACTTTTAGAAATCCTGTTTTTCACAATTATGCATTACTTTTTGTCGATTTGTCACAAAAGAATCCCCATAAAATACATTTAAGTGTGCAATTGTAATGGTACAACATTTACAAGTCAAAAAGCATGATTGTTTAATTTCCCAACAGCTGCAATCCAAATAGACCCAAAAAAGTGACCAAAGCACTAAATAATCCCACGGTAACCAGTGCTGCACACAGTGTCAGTGTGGGAAAAGAACTGCTTTGCAGGGTTAGAACTCTTGCAGCTGTTGCCCTTCAGTCTAACCAACATCTGCAGGATCTCTGCTACTATTAGTCCCTAAGTTTACTCTCCAAGATTTTGATGCTTGGTGTCATGACATAAATCTTCTGAGAACCATAGATGCTATAAAGAAAGATATTATGCTTTTTTTTCTTCCTACATTTGCAAAATGTTGATTTATACACAGATGTACCTGCCAAAATAGTGATTAATCATTAATCTTTTTTGTGCACCAGAGTTAGTCATGTGTTGTATTAATTCTGGATCTGATATTTCTGCATATTTAACTCAAGAGATTATTTCTTGTACAAAACAACCAAGAGTTTTAGCTTCCAGCAAAACATCTGATGGTGTTCTAGTTTTCATCCTTTATTTAAGCAGGATGAAAACTCCTTGAGATTAGAAATCTCTTTTACAAGAGTATCCTGTTGTTGATATGCACATCCTTAAACCAACAGCTGTTGACCAGAGTACAGAGATGTGTCCACAATAAACATTTAACAATTACATACTACACAAGCATTTGGCATGGGTTCTGTGGGCGTCTGCCTGTTGAATCATTTACAGGAAACTCTGCCCTACTGCACTGTCTTAGGAAACCCACAGGGCTGCATGTTCAGTTATTCCTGTAAAGATACCAGATTCACCTAAATGCTAAATAAATTCTGCCTTTCATATCCTCCTACTCCGTCCTCTCGTA
The DNA here is from genome assembly GCF_051168715.1 of Poecilia mexicana. Lineage (NCBI taxonomy): Eukaryota > Metazoa > Chordata > Actinopteri > Cyprinodontiformes > Poeciliidae > Poecilia > Poecilia mexicana. Next base: position 9,118,874 of record NW_028263385.1, read on the forward strand.
TCTTGTGGTGACAAACAACCTCTGGATTTACTCACCCTGCGCACTCAAAAGTGAGCTATGGCGTGGGTGGTTAATTCATGTCTCTTTCTCCAATCAAAGAGTCAAGCTTCAGAGCCTAGTTTAATCTCTGGAAGGCCATCGCTAAGCCTCACATCAAAGCACAGGATGAAGGAGATGAGTTAAGATAAGACGGGTGAATGCGTCTCCCACTTTGTTTCAGTTGAAACGTGTCTAAATAATATGGTACACCCATGGACATCACAACTTCAGATAGATAAACTGAAATCAATGGAGTGAATATAAGCAAAAGTTTAAGGAAATCCAATAAAAATTGAAAAGTGAAGAGAGGACAAACCCTTAGAACCTTCTGAAAAACAATCGGGTTAAAAGAAATTCATTTTAAAAAATCCCCAAACTTTTGAATTAGGTAGCCTTTGAACATCATTCTGGATTCTGTTTCCCAAGTTATAAAAATCTGCAGGAACGCCTTTGAAATTCAAAATTCCATCTTGAAACATTATTTTTAAAATCGTATAAGTTGCTGCAGAGTTTAATTGAATGAAATTCTTCACATACATCATTATCAAGTTTTATATGTATTATAATGACTGGAAAAAGTATTCTATTACAATGACTGGCAAAGGTATTAAACTTTTTTCATGTCATAGTTGCCCTTTTTGTTCTTTTAATGGACTTTTTATGATGGAGCAACTCAAAGTGGTGCACTATGACGCCGCTTGGCTCTATAAAAGTAGCCAGTGAAGTGGCATGGCATGGACAACGCAGTTGTTGAAAGAAAGCTATAAAACTTCCTGCTCGGAAATGTGCAACCCTTCAATTAGGGGACACAGAGAATATATGGAGGAGGGTGCTCTGGTCTCATGAGACCACATGAAATTCTTTGTGTGCTGGGAGAATGCTTTACTTAGTAGAGGTGACAGCAGAGGTATTTCCTATTTTTACTTTCATTATGAAGTGAAAGTACTAGATTGACAGAACATTTAATCATTTATTTTCAAATGAAGAAAAAAACGAGTTATACTTTTGGACCCAGTGCAAGAAATGAATCAACTAATCAATAAGATCCACATTTAATCCTCATCTAAAATTCTTGGCTTGTCTGAAGAGTTTCAACCAGGTTTCAGAGCTCAACATTGCACTAAAGCAGCACCATAAAACGCACTAATGAAATTTGAATCGTCCCAGATAATACCACTGTGTCTGTACTTGTCCTTTTAGATGCAGCTGTTCACAATATTGAATGTAAAAAGCTTCAACGGGTGTGGCGGTGACACAGGGCTAAATCGTGTGGCCCACGGAGACCCCAGTCCCCTATACGGCTGAGACAGGTACAAATCCCGGCCTGTCCTGCCCTTCTCTCAAACCCACTTTCCTGGCAGCTGACTGTCAAAGGCTGCAAAAAAATCCATAAATAAAAACAAAAACAATAAAAAGCTTGCATATGATGTTGGGATCAAAACACTCAACAGTTTCATAATGTTAATGATTAATCTTTGTTTTGGACCAGAGTTAGTTATGAAGTACCACAGGGTTCAGTGCTTTAGGGGAGTTGTCTGTACTTGTCTTTGCTTCAGCTTGGTAAAGTTACCAGACAGTATGACATAAATATTCTAGTGATGCTCAGCTATACTTATTAATAAGACAAGATAAAACCAACCAGTTAATAAAACATAAGCCTGTTTTCAGGACATAAAAACTTCTTTATTTTCTGCTTTGAAACTCAGACAAGACAGGTTTCCCTCTTTGGACAACAGCATCCAAAGAAGAAACTGCTTAGTCAGTAATTTACTCTGGATGACATCCACCTCCAGCCTTAAAACACCCTCCATGTTATTTTCAGTGACTTTATCCAATTAGTAAAGCTTCTCCATTTGACTTTTTACCAATAGGCATAATAAACTGATTTTGACTGCAGTCAATTCAAAGCAGAATCAAACTATGATCTGTTCAACTAAATTTGAATCACTACAATAAAATCACATTGGTCTGATCTCACCATACAGCATCTCAGTGCAATTTTTTTAGAACTGCATTGAGATGACATTTGTCATGAATTTACAGAATTGTCTTAATTAAATTGCAGTTGTGAATCATATCACAAAGCAGTGAAATCTAAAAGTTACATGTTGGTTCTGTAGTTTATTTTCTGCAGGATGTGACGAGTTGGACTGGATTTTTGCTCTGCAGTTGTTTCATATGGAAAGTACTGTGCTCCAGGGTTCTCCATAAAGCTATAAAATTGATAAATCCGAATCCTTCTTAAGTTTTAATCCTTCTAAACTCAAACTTGTTGTAAACAGCAGTACACGTAAGGATGATCTTGCCACACATTCTTTAAAATGTTTGATTTACAGAAGAAAAAACAGGGCAACAACAATCTCTGCGATACCTACATCAGAAACACATTCTTCTTAGACCTTCTCGTTCTGTTTCTCTCTGTGGCATCATTGTCACCACAAGAAGCCAAATGCAGCTCAAAGTTATCATTACAGGCTTCCCAGATGAATGCTTGACTGGCTCCCCGTGTCTATTCTGGCTCTGTCGGGGTAAAGTGGGTTCACGGTGGTTCTTACAGCAGACACTGGGTGACAAACATTCATGTAGGGTGTAATTCTTGCGGTTGTGTCCTTAGCCCCAATGAGGCATGGGTGGGGTGCCACTTACTAAAACCAAACTGAGTTTCTCCCCCCTGAACGGTACCAGGCACCCGTAGAGAAGAGCATGTCTGAGCTAAATTCCAGCCTCATCCTGTACCAGATGTAAATTCCTCAGGGGTTTGGTTTGGGATCTGTTCCATAATGGCGGCTGACTTGCATCATTCATATAGATAGCTGTGAGAGCATTTCCAGCAGGAGGAAGTAAGGGCATTTCTGGGGTTTATCATAAGACCAGGTGCATCTTTCCAGCTAAAGCTCATGCTTTATTTTCAAGTCTGTCAGTGATAAGAATGTGTTGTTTTATGAAAGTCTTTTAAATCTCCAAGCAGCAAACTGTATATTGTGTATTCTGATACTGCTCCATCTCTGATTTAAAACTTCAGTTTAGTTTATAGAGGTTTTATGTGATCGGCCAACAAGAACTAGTGCAGGACTGTAAAGAGAAAAAAAAAATTCTAAAATTTTTTGACGAATTAAAAACCTCAATCATGTGGCATGCATTTGTATTAAGATTTTTTAACCCTGAGACTACTAAATTAAATCCAGTGGAGTCAACTCTGGAGAAAAGCAGCGGGAGGAAGCTTGATTTGGATTGTTGAGCCTGAAAGTCAGTGTGTTTTTCGGTGTGATTTTAGTGAAGCAAACTCTATTCAGGGATCTTCACTCGCCAGGTTCTCAGGTTAGTAACTGAGATAATAAGTGTAACATGTGGAGTCTAGGTGTACTTTTACTCTACAACAGGGGGAAATATTGATTAGAGCTCTGCCTTTATGAAAAAGAAACAATTTCTGGAATTTATCGCTCTAAGCTTTTCTTTTCTTTTTTTCCCCAAGAAAACTACAAGCATCACTAAAGCAAAATGTGCTGTCCCATTTCGAGTGCATGGCTGCTAAAATTTGGTCAATAAGATTTTCGGTTTTGCTCACTGAGATGGAGCAAAGCTGATGTCATCTTCAATGTAGATATTCGCTATTTTGTTTGGCGAATTGTTTTGTCTTTAGATTTACAAATGTTTTAAAAGACATACCGCCAAAAGATTCGCAACTGAGAAGCTCTAGATTGTGTTGGTCTGTCATATAAAGTCCAGCTGAACATTTTGTTTGTCATGTGACAAAATGTGGAACCTTCAAGAGCGTGAACACATACATAGAGATTACTGCACGAGTGTATTTTAACATGTATGCTCAAGTGCAGTCTTGAGCATACATTCAAGAAGTTACTCAACATATCAAGAAGTTACTCTTTTTTATGGCTTTATAAAAAATGACATGCCCCTCTTTTTTTCATGGTCCTTTTTATAGGCTGAAAAATCCAGACAGGCTTTCATTTCCCCAGGGAAACTGAATGTATTTGAAAAATGTTGCAGCAGGAATATTAGTTTTGTTTGTCTTACAAGGGTGAGTCAGACTGTTCTATGTAAAGTACTGAAATAACATGGATAAAGAACAGCTACAGGGGCTTGAATATTACTCTGATAATATCTCTTCCTGTGTTAGCTGAAATTAGATAAGAAGGAGTTGTTTCAGTTCTGGGAACATTCTAACCTCCTGGCCTTTTTGTGCTGGGTTTTAATGTAATCACTTTAAGCAGTAATTAATTATTTTAGATCACGACGCGACTTTGTTTCCTATTAATAAGGATGATTGATTGCATTAAACAAACCACTGGAAAAGTCACTTAAATAAAAATATTGTTTTAAAGAGCACATAATAAAACTTTAATGTTAAAGGTCACTCATGACCATGTTGTAAAAATATATAAAAACCAACAAGAACGTTCCATTATTAGGAATCTAAAAACCTGGATTTAAACCCAACCACCATAAATGTGTGTTTGCTGTCTTTGACGAAAATCCAGCAACTAAAAAAAGGCAGAAAAACATTTCTAATTCCACATGTCTGTAAGAAGAGGAGGATTAGGAGAATGATCCTCCTTGAAAGCTGCAGATGAATGCCATATGTATCTCTGGGATCAGCAGACACTTGTGAGCTTCAGCTGCTCGTCCAGATTGATTTTTCTGCTCTCTGTGCCATTGCACTTGGGCACATGGGAGGTGGGCTTTGCACCAGATGGTAGCCCTTTCACAGGTTGAAAAAGGTTGCCCACCTTACTGTGTGGAAATACTTTCTGTGGTGACTACAGATGGTTAACTGCATGTCCCTCAGGAAGTGGCAATTTCCAAGCAGCTGGGAAGGAATTGCCCCACAGAGGGTGAGCTGATGACTCTCCCTTCCCCCTTTTGACCGAATTGGTAGGGCCGGGATGAACACGGCAGGCTTTATGGACTAAGGAACATACAACAGCATACATGACACACACCGTCCTCAATATCCATTCTGTTCTGACTTAAACAGAAATCTTAGTACCTGCCACTTGTGGTTCTGTCCCAGTAGGAGGAAAAAATGTAGCTCCCATTTTAAAATATTTCCAGCAATATTCAATGCAAACCTGATGATCCATTCATCAGAAATGGGAATATCTCCAGAAACATTATCTGTGACTAGAATATTGTAACGGTGCCTAAAACATTAAATTATGATTGTTTTGGTGTCTTAACAGGTGTCTCCCTTTTGCACTTGAACAGTGATGATTTATTGGATTTTGTAGTAAATATTTCTGTCTAGTTGATAATTTGGCAGCGACTTAAAATATATTTTTTTCTTTAGAATAAAAAAATCCATAGGTTATTGATGAAGACACTTAAGCAACTGAAGCATCCGTATCAGTAAAGACAATAGATTTTCACAGACCAGTCAGGTTTAAATTATTTTGAACAAGTGATGCAGTCATGGTGCAAAAAACAAACTTGCAATCCTTGCTATTCTTATGTTAACTTCAGGATTCTTCCCTTCCTATAACTTTTTTATAATTCTTTGGACAAGAAGTGTTTCCAAATAAGAGACTGTTCTTGATGGCTGACATGCATCTTCACTAATCTACTTTCTAAGACCTCACCCAGGTTTCCTGTACAAATATTTGTAGCAAAAACTTCTCAATTTTTGTGCTACCAGTAAGCAGCCACACATCTGTTAGGCCTCTAAGAAAGTGTTTTTTTTTTCCTTTTATATATATTTCCTTTTATATATATTCAGAGGATCACATTTTATATATATATATATTTTTTTTTTTTTTTTTTTTTTTTTTTTTTTTTTGTTGTTGTTGTTTGCATCCAAAGTGCCTGATTTCCAGATGGTACTTTTGCATCTTCTGCATCAGTTTTAGGCGGAAAGGCATTTCGGATTTAAGGGCGTCACTCAAACTCTTTTTTTTGTGTGTGTCAGAAAAGTGTCTTAAAATATTTCTCTCTGTTTTTATTTTGCATTAAAAATAATAATATGATTTTGATTCCTTTACGTGTCATACTCTCAAATGTTTTGATTTCCTGGCTGTGGAATAAGAAGATATTTTATCTTTAAAGTCCTCAATGAAATGTTATTCAGTCCTGGACTGGGCTATCTCTTAGATATTTGACCTTCTCCTTGACCTCCTTTGGCTGGGCGCCATCTTATCAAGGCCTAGTGTCGGTGCTTTTGGGTTCATCAGGGACTTCCTCCAACTAAGTCTTTGCTCCCAGCATTCTTTGGTGAACGCATGACTGAGATGGAGGTCTAGCTCAGCTTTAAGGAAGATAAGCTCCCTTCTGAGTTTCTGCTTAAGTTGTTTTGCAAGCTTAAATTTGTTTTCAGAAACAGGCAGGTCGCTTCCTGGCCTTCTCTCTCAAGTGGCTCTCAAGTCTCTTCAAGGCCGTGGGCTCCATGGAGTGGTTGAGAATCAGCCACCGCTTCTAAGCGATTCCCTCTCTTTTCTTTTTTTCGCTTAATGCAAAAAAGTGTAAGTGATTCAGTCTCACTTCTAATTAAGTCATTATTCTATCAGCAACATCTTGCTTCAGAGGATCACATTATACTGTGAAACTGGTTTCAGAGAATATTATTTATTAATCTTTTGTCACTTCCATTCATCCGTCTCCTGCCCTCCACACTTTTATTCCAAGCAACTGGCCCATGTGGAGCAGGAGAGGGGATTAAACCTGGAAAGAGATCACTTCACCTCACCACCCTCTTGTATTTACATGCATTCTGAGCTGTAAATATTTTTATGATAAAATTAAAAGTTAATACCTCCACCAGAAAACACGTGTCTGCTCGCAGCAGGCCGCTGTTTTCTCACTGTTATGGTCAGATATGAATTGAATTTGGCAACAACATGACCTGGTTTAGTGTTCAGGGCTCCCAGCTGTGTTTATTGTTCTCACACACTTGCATGCATCATCCTTCCCTCTCTCTCTCTCTCTCTCTCTCTCTTTCTTTCACACAAACACCTATAAACAGCTCACTTGCTTACAGTGCATGCACTTTGTGAGGCTGTAATAGTTTATTTTATTTTTTTTCTCTGAATATGTCCTGGGGTGAACTCAGTCGTCGAGCTATCTGGCCTTCCAGCGCCTCCAGGAAAAACTTCACCCTCTGCTGTGCTGTTCAGGTTAAAACTGGGATATTTATCAGTTCTATTTATGAATGCTGACAATGACACAGCGAGGAGTCGGCTTGCGCATAAACCCATGAAATTGCACAGCAGTCTTGACCAAGTGATCATTTTAACTTTTAGGCATTTGCAAAAAATATTTTGACTCAAAATGGAAGTAGCAAGAGAAACTGGAATTGGAGGGGTTCTACAAATACAGTATTAAATAACAGAGCTCTAACTCTGAATGGCACTCGGCATTGAGGCCAAATCAGGAAACTGTTTGATTTGGAGTTCTCTAAAAAGAAAGGCCATGAAGTCATTATTCCAGGGTAAAGAAGGAATGTTTTACTCCTACAATTTAATTTCCTGACTTCTAGTTTAGTATGCTGGCTCCATACTCATGTTACAACCGTTGCTGCAGCTCTGGTCTGGTCTTAAAGCTATACGAGAGGAGACTATATGTGCTGTTTGAGAGCGTGAGTCTGTTGGGGGTGGGGGATCAGGCAGACTCTGTAGTCGAATGCCGCAGCTCCATCCCTGGACTTTCATTCCCTCTGTAGAGATGTCTATTAGATCTCATCAAAAAAGAAAAAGAAAAAAAAACTAAGATATCCTTGGTGTGCTTGTGAATGGTGTGAGGCTTGGTACATTAAAATAAGAGAGTGCCAATAGTCAGGTATTTTCACACATCTTTTCCTCATCCCTCAAATTAAAATCGACATTAACTTAGCAATCCCGCAACTACCTGGATCCTGTTTAAACTTTTTGCAGCCAACTACAAATATTTCTAATAAAAGCCAGCTAGAAGGAGGCCTTGTAAATTGTTCAGTTTGGCTGCTTCCTATCCTAAATGACTCATTTCATCACCGATAAGCATCACACTCTGCTGAGGTTGCATAAACTGGGGGTGTTTTAACAGGAAGCTGATTTATGATGTCCTGCACGTATTTTTTTCTTTCTTTTTCTCTTCCAAGCATGCAGCTTTAGTGTAAACACCCTGACACTGCACAAGCTGGTTACAAGCGAGGCAGATGGTTTCCAACTCCAAGGGAGTTCTGTTTTTACATTCCCCTGTCACTGGGAGAGCTAAAGAATGCATGCTGCACATGGGCAAGGGAGTAATCACTCATAGTTGTTTTATTTTCATGCTGCAATGATTCAGCTTTCATACTCAATCACTAATGTATTAGTTGTCTGTATTGCTAATTAATAAGGGAAGTCTATATCTAAAGAATAAAGGACATGTCATTAGATTTACAACTTTTGATTTTGAACTGTGTGGTAGCTTGTAGCTTAACTTGGGTATCAGATATCAAACAATGACCTCCTGAGATTAAAATGAAAACATTAGGCCTCTGGCTCAAATGTGAGATCCTACATTGAAGATTTCTGTGGCAATTTTTTTTACTAAGATTTGAGTAAGAAGCTGGTGACAAGCAAAGTCTGTAATTCACCACAGTTGAGAAAGACTGCTTAGAAAAACAAGAATTCTGACTGCATTTAGAAAGACGTTGTTTTCCGGTGACATTTTTAACAGCACTGTAGCTTATGTGAACAAAGAGTTAGTTGATCACTTCTTCTGACCACTGTTCTACCAGACTACTTTGTAATATTTGCCCATGCAGTGGTTTTGTAAAAATGATGGCAGTGAATAGAACGAAGTAACAAAAAGTGACACTTTTCACACACATAATCAGTTCATGTCTGAGTCATTATGGCTTAACTAAGCTGTCATAAATTAGCATTTAAACCATATTCTGAGAATATGGTTTAAATGCTAATTTTTCATTAGAAAAGTGCTCCAGTATTTCAGCAAACAGAAAATAATTAATATGTACATACAGAAATGTTGTTGTGATACTATCTATCACAACAACATCTGCGGTTAGTTTACTTATGATTCTATGTTGCTTGGTACTAAAATGTCACTTAAAGCAAAACATGAAGTCAAAACACTAACATGCAATCTGTGGTTAATTTTGATCAGACTTAGAAAAACAAGTCTTGTAGCTAATAATTATGGGCAATACTGCGCCAACAAATGATCTTACCTGAGATGCTTAATTAGCACATACAGTTGTCTGAATAACCTGGCTGATGACTCACTGCTAGAGCTATTTGTCATAATCAGGGTATAATGTGTTGCATCCTTGTCTCTCAGCTCTGGATTGACAATCTGTGTGATGATCTGGGGTCAAAAAAATGTTTTGAACAGAAAGATTCATCTTGGTTGGTGAAGACTGTCCTTAGAGAAATTGACCTACTTCACCTTTTACTGTTTTCAATCTCAGCTACTTTTTACTACGTGTAGGATCTTCGGGGAAAGTAAAAATACTCAATACGCCAATATATCACCAGGTATCCACTCAAGGGCTGTGTGGTGGGGCAGTGGCCTCTCTATTTAAAGGTTGTGGGGTCAAATCCCAGCCTGGGGTCATTCCTACTAGAAAGTCATTTTTTTGTCAAGGACACCACCTGTTTTCTGTTTAAAACAATTGAGAGTCACAGTCTGCTGTTACATGCCCTCTCTAATTTAGGCCCTTAAAAGAACATTTTTAGACTCTTGTAATATTGTTCTCCTGCAGGTAACATATTTTAAACTGATTGCCTCCACATTTTTAAATGCCTCTAATATTCCCTCTGCTGAGCCTGAAGTAATAAAACAAAGTAAAAGGATATTTTGGGTACGGGTTAGCTATAGTTTAAGAAGATCAGCTTTATCTCTTACATGTCAGCACTTGCTTGAGCTCCTCATTTGTAAGGTCAAATTGTATTTCATATTTCAGTAGTGAACTTTGATGGTGTCAAAGCATGAAGAGGGAATGCATTAAAACTCCCACTGAGGCATGCAACCTTTGCCTTCCTTTAGTACTTGCTCACTTTTTCAAAGAGTAGAAACATCATTTCAGTGATGTTTCAAAAACCTTCGGGACCTAAGGTTTCCACTGAAAACTTTTTGAATCCACTTTTCTCTGCTGACAACGTTCTGGAGTCAAAGTGACTCTTCCCAAATGAAGACCCGTCTAAGCTTGTTAGCATGGGAGTATGTTCCGGTGAGAGGCAAATGACCGGCAGACCTGGCTGCTGTCCAGATGGATGCCTCTGCTCCAGTGCTGTTGACTTAGTCAGCCATGAGTCAACAGTTCCCAACAGAGGGGGACAGCAGGAACGGGGCTTCAGAGGAGAGGAAGTGCGGTGGTGTTGAATGATTTTGTGGAGCCTAAGCTTCTGGGATGGGGAGGGGGCAAACAGGAAGCAGATGCCTGAATGATTCAGAGGGTCAAAACATAGCGATGTGTAGCCACCAGTGTGGGTGGCTGTAATTACACTGCTTTTAGCGTGTTTGTGACACTATTTTGTTGGTGTTTACGAGTACATTTGTCGCTTCTATTTATTTTATTCACACTCAGAATGTTGCCGCATTTAAGCGTCTGATATCTATTTAATCATCTCATCTTTTTGTCTTATACAGCATGGTTGGCATGTTTTAGACTGTATTGTTATTCTTTCACATACGCACAGAAAGCAAAAAGCCACCACTTCACTCACCTTTAACATCCGTGGCCTCGTCTAATTTGACCTGTTGGATCCTGTCCTCAGAATTTGCTGCGAAGGCAACCTGCCCTCTGATTTTCAGCACACTCACTTCCAACCTGGCTCAGGTCCACACTCTCCATCAGCAGCTGTGGAGCTGTGTGATTATCTCGATTACACTCCTCCAGCACACTCCTGTGGGCTCAACTTTAATAAGAGGGAGCGCAAAAGAGTAATGACTCTGACTTACATCTTTAAGGCTGATTTTTTTTTTTATTATTTTTTTTTTTTTTACCAATCTAGAACTGTTAACTCCACAGCCGTGGTATCATTATAATATAGCATCATTATCCACAGTAGCTCAATCACTGTGGGAAAGTCCTGAATAGAAGCAGATTGCTTGTTGACATCTTGTGTGTGCCAGTTACAATGTCACTAGCTTTTAAGACTGGCGTCTCTGAAGGGCTCACAATTGCCAGCGGTTATACCATTAAACTGCTCTTCACCACATTTCTACTTTGTGTTTCGCTTCAGATTGTTCTCAAGGCTCACAAATACCAGTGAGCGCTTGTAATAGTTATTTTATTACTGTCAAACAGCTTGAGCTCCAATATACTAAGAAAATTAGTCAGCAGTGTGTTTATGCATTGGGAATACTAAACTACCCAGCCTTCTAGTCACTGTCTTGTCCGTACCACACCACACATTACAGTTTAGAGCAAAACATGAAGACATGTGAATTTCATTCTTAATCACGCCACAGATTTGCCTAAAAAATATTTTAGGCAAAAAAAAAGAAAATAACTGTGATGTTTCTTTCCAAACTCAAACATCTACTAAGCCTTCAAAAAACTTGAAGCTTTAGTTTTTCCGAGATATTTAGTTGCGATGCCAGTGCTTCACATCTGTGTTGTGGTTGACCAACTTCCAGCACCTGTAACTAGATATTCAGTGCTGAACAATTGAATCACTCATTCCACAATTCTTCTGCATTTATTGGTCTTGCCTCAGAAGCAGCGTTTCCTCATCCCACAGTTTTTCTGTTGTCTGCTGATTAAGCTTTGGGGATTGGGCTGAATCTTGCTGATCTGGATCCCAGATGTTAATCACCTACTGGTGTGTTTGGAGTTGATGTCTCTTTGAATTAACTATAGGGCCCCTTTGTCATTGGTATAAAAATCCATGATTTATTAAAAAAATTGGATATGTCCAAACTGGTTCATGTGATAAATTGCCTTGACATAATAGAAACATATCCATATAATGATTGTCAAGTCATTGTGATCCAGTGTGCAGCTTGCATTCAGTGTTTGGAGGTTTTTTATGATAAGCTGTTTAGACGTGATTATTTGATCGCCCAGGAGCTGATCACTGCGCAAGTCTCTGTGATTTTGGTTATTCTTTGATCAATTCATTCAATAGTTGCACTATAACTTGCATTTACTAAATGTTAATGAGAACTGAGAGGGAAAGATTTGTTTTTCTCCACGATTGTCCTGCAGATGTTTGTTACTTTCTGGTAAATTAGTTTTAAATTTTTAATTCTAGCATCTTGAGTATAGGACTAGTTCTATTTCTACAAAACAAATACCTAAAATGTAAAAACACATTTTTTAACATAAAATTGGTTAAATGTGATCAACATAAAAGTTAAACCACGACAATTATTTTAGTTTATTTTTTAATCGTAATGGGCAGCTCACTGAAGTCACATCAGACTTTCCAAGTTTCCCTGTTGACTGTGGGCTAGAAACACTTAAGACGGCCTGTAAGTGCAGTTTTGCAAGATGACTGAACTCGTTTATGTGTAAGCCAAGTGGGTACCTCTGAGAAGCCCTGAAGGCATCTCAACTGCTCATTGTAGGCTGCATGTGTGGTGCTGCAAAACCTTCTGGTGTATGTGAATCAGGGTTTGAGAAGGCGAAAACATTTTTTTGTTGTTGTTTCAGAGTTGTCTTAGTCTTGTCATAGAGAGATTTACTATGTATTTACACATTCCAATACAATTAATTAATTAAGACAGCAGTAATCCCCCATTTATTAAATGAATGCCTCTTCTCTGAATCAGACCAAGTTTCCCTAAAATATTTGCTAGTTATCTGTGGAGTCTACATTATTTCCCAATCATACAAACAGATTGAAAAAAAAAAAAAAAAAAAAAAAACTCTTTGAAAACATTTTTGGTGCTCTTCTTGATGGCAGTTCATATCGATCCGCAGTGTCATGTGGGCTGATGTCATACAAACTGCTTTCTTGATACAAAAACAAAACATGTTCAGTGGGAACATGTTGAATGGAAATGCGGTTGCTGTCAGTTTGCTGCTAATCTTTGCAGTTCCATATTTATGTTTGAGTGAATGACTGACAACATAACTGGCTCCAGCTCACTCCAGTATTGATGCCGTAGTGAAACCATAATAACTACCCTTACTGTTTTTAGTGTCAGCCTCAAGCTCAAACTGTAAGTGTTGGTGGCTGTGGCCATGCCTCATAATATTTTCTGCTGCTCTATAAAAACAGCTGTAAACGCTTTCCTGCCTTTGCAGTTTAACGCTGTGTGATGTCCAACAAAGTTTCTTAAAGAAAAAAAAAAACATAACGTATGGATGATAAAGCTCTGACTTTCAATCTTGCTTAACAAAAGTACCTTTGTAACAATTTTAGTTCTCTTGTTTCCTACAGTCTATACATGGAGGATTCTACTGAAACTGATGATCAGACTGAAAGCAATGTTTTGCTTTACTTCTGAAAATAGTAACCTGTGTTTCAGTGGCTGAGCCTCTCCAATCAAGATTTGTTTAAATTCCTAAAAGAACCACAAACACAGTGCAGCATTGTTCTTATTTATTTTGGGATATATACTTAGCATCTTTTACAGTTTCCTACAGAAGAAGGCCATCATTATTTCTCTTGCACAAACAGGCTTGGAGTTTTGGTGACTATAATCTTTGCTGCAGGCAGGGGAGGGTAGACGTGTTAATAAATAATTAGATTTTGCTTCAGCAGGGCCTTTTCTCTCTTTACATGGTGCTTTTCTCTCATTGCTACTGCAGTCTCACAAAGTGTTAATGGGACTGGCTGCTAATAAACCCATTGTTGGGATCTAATCTGAATTCTCAAAGGAATCCACTGCTGGGCTTTGCCCCCTACATCCTGTGTATCCAGAACTGTAGGATTGTCGGAGGATCATGATCTGTCACATAGTTTCCATCTGTTGGACGTGCACCAAAAGCTATTTTTACATTTGCAAAGGAAGAAGGATTTCCAGCATGCATTTCCAATGCTGCTGCTCAGATGTGAACATCCCTACAAAAAAGGAGCTGCTTATAAGGGAAGTTTCAGAGCACTTTGATTCAATTTTAAACTGTTGGAATTTATTCTTTACTCAGGTTGTTTTATACATATCTAAAAATACCAATGCTGATGAGAGAGAAAATAAAACATAAAATTTAACCTTTTGAACCAAAGACTAACTTAGACATCCTAAACAAACTAGGCAGCTGGCTATAATCTAGTTTTTAATCGCTCAGGTGGAAAAAATGTGGGGGTTTTACTGCAGGTGATGTGCTTTAATCCTCATTATTAAACTCAGAAGAAGGAGTTGGATAGATGGAGGGGAGGTCAGAGACAGCTATGTAACTAAGGAGGTAGAGAATGTCATGTGAAATAGCCAAGGTGTTGAGGTATTTGTTATCTCACCCCCAAACTTCTGCAAGCAGTGACCTCCTCCGCACACTCTGTCTCCGTCAGCCCCTCTGTCATGAGTGACAGAGAGTAGAGAAGGTCAGGGGTGAGGGTAGACACTGGGGGCCTTCTGCTAACACTGGTGTCACTGTCGTTTGCATGGATGGATTACCTCAGTACAATCACTTACAGCTTCCTGTCTCAGACCCCCTACTGGAAACTAAACAGGCCTTTCCATCAATCTCTTTTACTTCAGAACTGCAGGACGTGATGTGTTAGAAGGCTTTCACGTCTTTATTAAAGTCTAGATATTAATAATATAATGAGCAGAGCGAGGGTTTCGCTTTGTAATTCATTTTTATTTAGAATTTATTTCATTTTTGATTTTGGTGTCTATGATTGATGCGTTATGATTTATACATGCAGAACTCAAGCACAGTAGTTTTGTTTGTTAGTGCAAATTATATAACTTAGGTTCTCCATAACAAAGAGATTAACAAATTTAAGCCACCAGTTTGCACTATAAAGAAAATGTTCATTTGTGCCTTAAAAAAAAAGACACATTTGGTTATTTTTTTTAAGCATTTTTAAATCATAGGATTGCAGTTTAACCAATAGCCTCTTTTACAAAAACACTGTGGTCATAAAGCCACAAGGACCAGCCCCTTTTTAAGGTTTATAGAACACCAATCAGGCCAGCCATGTCCCACACACTAGTTCTTTCATAAATGAAGCCAGCAGTGTGCACTCAAAGGAAACCTGCAGTGAGACACAGTGGGGCTGATTGTTGAGATTAACATACATGTCAGTCATCTTTTTTCTAAACTGTAAAACACACTAGTGGCAGATGATTCGCTCATCAGTTATGTTGTATTTTCAAGCATGAAATATTATAGAATCAAAGCTTCACTCAAGGCCTTTGATCTGTTCTGCCACTTGTCACCACAACCCACAAGAATTCATGTGCGTGATAGTCCTGGATTATTTTTGCCAGCCAACTGTTTTACTCAGATCTTCCATCATCGCTCCACCACATCCTGGAGTGAAAAAGCCTGTGCTGAGTCAAGTTGAGTTCCTCGGAAGTGTGTTTCCTTGTATAGTTCTGTTGTGCACTTACAACTCCTGACTTCTGACTGCTGAAAAGATAATGAGGTCTTTGAAAAAAAAAAAAAAACTAGCAAAACTATCTGAGGTGATGCCACACATGCATTTTCCTTGTTCACTCTAAATAACAGAGCCTAAAATTTACTAAACCTATTTGTTTGCTTTTGTTGTGTTCAACACTTCTGCAGTTGCAGTGACTTTAATTCAACGAATAGATTCTGATTTCCCCCCAAATAAGGCATGAACTTTGCAAGAGCATCAAGAACCCAGTCATGGAAAACGTATCTATTGATCGATAGATGAATACATAATTCATATTTGCATTTCTGTATTTGGGTCCTTTGCTGCATTACCCACATTTTTACGTCTTCACTTGGCCAGAAGCTATTGGCTGCTCCATAAAAAAATATATTGTATCATGGGAGTTTTGATTCATCTTTCTTTTGTGCAGGCATGTTTCTGCATAATCTTTCCTGATTCATTCCCCACCCAGCAGAGGTGAGTGATCCTTCTAAATATTTGTCCTTTTGGAACTGAGCATGGATGCTGTGATTGGAGGTTGGGGTGATTCAACCTCTTTCTGAAGCTAAAGGAAAATACTTTTTTTGGCTTCTTATCTGCCTCGTGTCTACTGTTCAAACATTCTTTGAAAGTTAGAGAGATTTTGCAGACTGTCACAAAGTGTTTATTTTTATACTTGATTCCATTTTAAGCTACTTCAAAAAATCTTTAAAAAGAAAACAAGAACTAAGTTGACATTGCCACGGTCTAACATTTTAGATGGGTGAGAGCACAAGGCTCTGTTTATTCATACAGTCTTAAGCAAATGTATTCATACACAAAAGCATTTTGCCACCACTAATTTCATAGTATTTTGAAAGAATGTAGTCTTGTAGACAACAAAAAGTAGCACACAATTGTGAAATGAAAAGAATGGCTATGTGGCACTAGTTGATTTGCAGTTTTGCTGCTCGTTCTATTCTCAAAAGATAGACTGAACATTTCTCTATAACAGTGCTTCACAAACTTCTTCTCCTGTGCCCTCCCAGTGGTTTCCAAACATTTTCTGGGCCCCCCCTATGGATTACAAATAGCTGTCTGGTTGAACGACATGTGTGAAGTGGGGCGGAGGGATCTACTTTTTTGGGGAGAAAATGAATGTACGTAGCTGGACATAGACAACATCGGTAGCCTACAGGCTACTCGTTAAGCTTAAGGTGCTGTCTTGATATTAGCTAGTCATCTTTTAGCTAACATTACCTGCATCCAACAGCTTTACTTAACTCAGTCAGTTAGTTTGGGGGAAAAACTGTGAAAAGTTCTTTATGTTTTGCTGGTTTGCTGCCATAACTCTAACACACCTGCGTAGCTCTCCCCAGCAGCAGCAGGTCTCCTTCACAGGTGTAAACAAAGCCCGAGCGTCGTAGCGCTCATGTTGCGTTTAAAGGCGGCTCGGAAAAACAGGTTACCACGTGTTAACAACGGATTAAACAGTTTTAACTGCTGATAAAAGTAACAGAGGATACAGATATGGGAAGTGTGGAAGCCTCTACTGTATCAAATTGACATAGGAATAACAGAGAGTTGGCCATTCTAAGGTAAAAACCGAGCATATACAGCGTTCATGTTTTGTTTTGTTTTTTTTTTTTCATCGGACGGCTCCCCCCACCTCCCTCTCCCTGCAATCCCACAGTTTGGGAACCTCTGCTCAATAAGATGCTGAAAGTTTGGGATATTGATTCATAATTTAAAGACGGGCTTTTACAAAAATGATTTTTTTTTCTTCTGCTGCACAGTGACAGACTAAATTGTGTTGATCTACCACAGAATAAATGTACAATATGTTTGTAGTACTGTATATAACTTGCTCAATCACTTGTTTATTTTCTTATCATATCTCCCGTTAAAGAAAACATCGCCAACAAAAGGAGGGAGAGGAAGATAATTACTGACATTATGCTTAGAATGTCAAGGCATGGACACAAGAAGTTTCAGATAATTCATCAATGTTAAACTAAATTGAAGCTGGAATTAAGGACTTGGATTTTAAGGGAGTCTTTGCCTCAAAATAAAAGTAGGTTGAAGATTTAATTTATTTTTTTTATCACTGCTATGAGGATCTGGTTTATCTCCAATGATCTGGAAATAGATCAACATTTTCAGCCCCTTGACAGATAGTTTGCTTTAATTTATCTAAACTAATGATTTTTGCTCTTAAGGATAATCTATCATGGGTAATCTTATCTTTGTATATATAAGTACTTTTGTGTTTTCTTGCGTACTCTTCTGCAAATGTTACAATATTTAGGCCTGGAGTGGAAAACCCCAGCAGGAGAGAGATCAGAGTTATGATCTCAAACCAAACGCCACGCACAGGAGCCCCTCGCTTCCAGATCCCATCTGCCCCATTAAAGCTACTTCTGCTGGCAAAGGCCTCCAGTGCACATTATATGGGGGTGGGTGGGAGGCACAGAGGCCAAACACGGAGACATGTGTTTTCATGCCGTGGAAAGAAGGTGTGGGAAGAACATGAGAACACCGATCTGGATTGCATTAATCTACTGGAGATTTAATGACCAGTTTGTGAACGCCAGAGAGATTGTACGCTGTCAGGCTGGATGATTAGCTGTATTAACCCTTGTGTTATCATGTCAGTATTCTTGCAAGCCAGATTTGCTGTAATATAAGAGAGAAGGATGTACATTATGAAACACAGTCTTCTGCTTTCATGCCACATTTGAATTATGGTAATCTTGCAGGCTGCAGAAAACAAACCTGCAGGTATGTCTTTCTTATCTCAGATCTCAGTTCAGTTTTTGCTTTGCGTATTAGCAGGCAAAGCCTTGACTTTCATCAGGTGTCCATTTACTGTTTATTCACACAACATCCTTACAATTGAAACCACCAACAAAAGCTCTGCATGGCAACCTTTAGAAAACAACTGGGCGAGGCGTCTTGCATGAAACTCAAACTGCAAACACTAATCCATGCGAAAGTCTGTAATTTGTATTATTATGGAATTTGTTTGGCCTGCAATGCTCCACTTCATCCAAGCAGTGAGCTTTGAGGACGAGTGGCATCTTGTTTAAATCTCGCCACCAGCTCTGGATTTACACACCTCACTTCTTCTTTCACCCTTTTCTCACCTGCAGGCGGACCCTCCCCAGTCTGCCTGAACGTATCCCAGCCTGTCCCCGCCTCTGCAACAGGCTCTCATCTAGTTACACGCTTTGGTTTGTCATCACATAATCCAGGAAAACGTGTCTTGAAAGTCACAGGTGCCCTGTAATTAGACTTCTCTCATTTCTCTTTTATTCCTGATTTTTTTTTTACCCCTTCCCCTGTCATTTGTGCCCTTCTCTTACTGCGCTTCCCCCTAATGTTTTACCCCATTCGTTAACTTATTCCTCAAACAGGGGAATACAAATCAGCCCCAGGGGTGAGCAGATGTCTGCCAGCCAGTCAGAGATGCAAGCAGGAATATGATCCCTGAAGCAGCACATGGAAAGATTTAAATCCTGGCATGAGGGAGCCTCTACAACTCTTAATCGATGAACCTACCAGAATGGGTTAGGTTTTCAGTGTCTTGCAAGCGTATGTGATACACCAGTGCAAATTAGTTTGTGTCTGGAAAGTAGGAGAAAAACAATGAAACATGCTTAGGTACTCAGCCCCCTTAACCTAAAACATTTGGATGCATCCCGTCTCCAACACATCTGAATGAAATGGATGGTTAATGACCAAGGCTTAAGGAGGTAAATTTGATTCAGGTGTGTTGGAGCAGGAACACATCCGAATGTTGCAGGATATTGGCACTGGAGGAGTTGGAAACACTTTTAAAATGCTATGTGTGAAAACAATTACATTGCGCATCACCCTAAACAAATTATTCCCATTGCAACTCATGGAGATGGAAGAATCATCAACCATTTAGAAGAAAGAACGTACATATGTTAGATTGCTCTGCATACAGTCTGACTGGTCTTGAGCTATTTTGCAAAAGAGAAAAATGGGGAAAATGTGGAAGAGATATGTCCCACTGCTGGTGGTTCTACAAAGACTTTGGGAGACTGAATGTAAACGCCTGCCAAGCTGTTAAGACGCTTATTTTTTCAGGAAAGTACTGAAAGCTGTTTTTTGCCCCCTTCCACTTCAAATTCATGCTGTACCATGTTGTCGCTGTCTGTTACATAAAATCCAAATAACGTGGTTTGTGTTTGTAATGTGACAAAATGTGAAAGGTTCAAGGAGCACTAATGCATTTGCAAGGCGCTGTACTCTGGCTCTAAGGTTTAAAAGAAGTGAGGGAGCAGCTGTAACCCAAGAGAAAAGCAGTGGGAGGAAACCTGATTTGGATTGATGAGCCTGGAAGCCCGGTGGGTGTGTATTTCAGTGTGATTTCAGCTAAACACAGTATATCCAGAGCTTTTCACTGCCTGGCTTCTCAGGTTAGTAACGGAGATAATACTCCACAGCAGGTTGGAACATTGATAAGAGCTCTGCTCCAAAAATGACCCTGTAGGAGAGTAAAACCATCTCTGGAATTTATTACTCTCAGCTTTTCTTCCCCTTTTTCCCCAAGAAAACTGCAAGCAACCCTAATACAAAATGTCACCATGTTCTCTCAAGCGCATGGCTTTAATAAAATTTGGTCGAGACAGAAGACTGTTGCCATGAGGATTTACAGCTTTGCCCACTGAGATGGAACACAGCTGATGAAATGTTGGTACTAAGACCATTTGCAAAGTGGCTGCTGCAAAATGAGATATATTACATATGTTATGCACTTCACGGCATGGTCACCTCTTGTTTGGTCAGTCACTGATGAAATCTGTTGTGAAGACTGATATTTTTCTCTTATGTAGCTTGCAACTGTTTGCAATTAGGATGTCAACTCCTGCAGCACAGCAGCTGACATTTACAGTGATTACATGTTTATGCTGTTCCCAGAGATGCTGCTTTCACCAAAACTGTTCAGTCTTCTCATTAAAGCTGGCCTCTGTAGCAAAGGGAGGTAGTGTGAGTTTTGCAAACGTTTGAAGTCCAAAATATAAATCATAAATTATATTGTAAGCACCATGTGTCACAAAGTTCAATATTAAACCACATGTGTGTCTTTTCCCATGCGTACACTATTTAAAAATGGCAAAAAAAGAGCATGCAGAAAAAGTTTTGGTGTTGACTGATATTTTACACCCTTGTCCCTTAGTGGGGTCTGGAGGGGTGCTGGTGCCCATCACCAGCTAACATTCTGGGCAAGAGGCGGGGTTCACCCTGGGCAGGTCGCCAGTCTGTCACAGGGCAACACAGAAACAACTAACCATGCACACATTCACACCTAGGGACAATTTAGACAGACTGATTAACGTTTTTGGACTATGGGAGGAAACCGGAGTACCCGGAGAAAACCCATGCATGCACAGGGAGAACATGCAAACTCCATGCAGAAAGACCAGGGCTGGGAATCAAACCCAGAACCTTCTTGCTGCAAGGCAACAGCTCTACCAACTGCGCCACTGTGCAGCCCCTAAGACAACCCAACCAACCATTAAAAAGTTCTGTCAGTTTCCTTAATGTATTCCTCATCACTTCTACTAAACAATTTCCGACCAATATGGACCTGGCTGAGGAGCCAGGAAATGAGTTTCTTCATGAAAATGATTGAACGCTGTTGTGGCCATGGCATCGGATGAAGGGGGTCAGCAATCCTTTGTGTAGATTTGAGCATGTCAGCACACACATACGTGTGGCTTTTTGGAGCCTCTGGTCTTCCTTCCTCCTGCGGAAAGGCTATTGGACCAGCAGACAAACACAAAGCACCACTCAAGGCACCCAGACGTCCAACACACAGGGACATAAGTGAAGGAAAGAGGCCACCAACTTTCAACTGCAGCACATGTTGCTTTGGATATGGGTGTGTATGTCTAAAGTGCATTAGAATTGGGGTTGTGGCCGGGGTGTGATTCCACTGCTTGGTGACATCAGATCTGTCTCCCCAACCCCAAAGCCCTACATGTCTATTGATCTTTAAAATTGAGGATTCAGGACAGGACCAAACATGGCAGATTTGGGACACTGCAAAATACACCACCATTGCCTACAAGGAGGCCCATTGTCTCACATCCCAGGGCCCTCCTGAAGTGTGGTGTTGCACATATTAGGAAGAGGTGAGTGGGTGCAAACACGCTGACACAAGTCTTAGGAACCAGCATCCAACCAGCCTCTATTCATCCCACCTGTGCCCACACCAGTACAGCGCCAGCTGAGGCCCCAGCAAACCCCAAAGACTGCCAGGGGATTGTCCTCATTCAAACTTATTTTCAAGATTCTTTGAGACATTATTTTTGTGATGTCTCTGAACAAGTACTTTTTTATTCTGAACCTTCCTAATGACAAATGTCTATTTACAATCTGACATTTTAAAGTGAATATTTTATGCTTACCAAGATATAAAATGTTTAGAGTATATATTAGGTTGGTCACTGGTTCGGCTTTCACATTTTCAGACAGATGGCATTCCTCTGAACTTATCCCTCAAAGACTTTAACTTGACCTGGACTCACCTCTTAAATACTTGTGCATTGATAAGCACTTCCTTCTTAAATTCTTAGGAAAAAACATTTCCTTACCCCTCAGTAATTTGTGTCTGGACTTGGATATGCCCCTCAATTTGTTTGACACAACTTGAATTTGAAATCTCTGCTTTACATCAAAACTTATATTCAAAACCATTGTCATTTTTTAACATTTCAATTAATCCAAGGCCCCCTTAATGTATTCATAGATATAAGACCATATCTATGTCTCTCAGCATTCCTCAATAGCTTTTTATTGCCTTGTACTATATAATGGTGTGTAACATCGCAGCGCTTTGTTTCATGCTTGTTGCACAGTTCTGCTTTTTCGAGGCTGTTTGTGAAGGAGTTATGAGAGTGTATTTGTCCAAATTAAACAAAGCCTTCCAACCTTTTCTTTTGAAGGTTACAAATGACCCAACTGTATTTATAACCTGACATTTTAAAGGGTTTGTTTATTTACCAAGACTCTATTTGTTATACTACCAACTGGCTCAAGTTTGATATTTTCAAAAAAAGAAGAGCGAAACTTGCTTAGTTCCAATAAGGCATGTTGAGTAAAACATGCAAATAGTGTTTTTCCAAAATAAATTCACGTGTGCCCATTGGAACTTTATCTTTTGTAAAATAAAAATAGAAGTACACAACACTACTTTCTTGTTTATGTTTTTGTTTCATCCTTGTCACATTGGAGTCACCATGGAGAGACTTGGCTTATTTGCCTAAGGGTTGCCCTTTTTTCCTTAACAACAAAGGGAAAGCCCCCCTCACACCCACAAATCCACACCGCAACACACACACACGCACACAGACCACAGTTCTTATCCCTCCCTTCTTCCTTGAGTTTGCCCTTTTTAGGCTGTTCCTCTTTTTTTTCCATGTGAAGGAGGGATAGTATGACAGATTTCCTGCTCCTTGCAGACCCAAGCCGGGAGAGAGAGGAAAACTCTGTTGCTCACTCAGTCTCCAAGTTTGAGAGAAAGTTACCACCTCTTCCCCAGACTCTGAACACGCACTGCAGGCGGAGACACACACACACACCCACGCACACACACAAGCTCACACACAAGTTGTTCAGGACAGCAGAAAGCGTGAAACAGCCAGGACTGCTTGTAAATGTGTTTGTGGAGGGAAAGAAGATTTGCAGTTCGCCGGAGGATCTCGGCGTGGACTGAACAACTTTGTCTGGGACGTTTTCCTCTCATCACCTACCAGTGAGTTTGACAGTTTGTCTCAGTGTGTATGTAGTACCATAGAAACCCCTGCGTAACGTACAATGCAGCCCTCTGTTAAAGTTTAAATGCTTCGCTGATTGTTAAAACTGTAGCTGTTATGGAGGCGCCTGTGTTGGAAAACTTCCTTATTCCTGAGGAAAAAAAACTAAACCATGTCCTACGATTGTTTCCACTTGGTAAGCTCTGTTGAATATGAAAGAATTTGGGAGAGTTTTGGAAACAAAGACTCACTCAGCTTTTACATGTGATGCTCATAATAACAACCATATGTTGTCATAGATTAAACTACTGTTTTTGTCAAAACCAGGCATTATCTGAGCAGGATATCCATCCAAACAGAGCATCATTGTGTGGTCCTCCCTTATACGTGTGTTTTCCGTTCGCAATAAGTGAACCGGTGCAAAGAGAATATTGAAGCAGAGGGACAGGCGAGCCTGCTAATGGCTTTCCGGTGCAGCTGTACGTTATTTAATGACTGGTTTGTCGCTGTTTTGATGAAACAAAAACAATCTGTTGTGTAAATTCTCAGGTCAGTTTTTTTTTTGTTTCTTTGTCAGAGATAGGTTTTTAAAAGCAAGACCTACACTTGTGCACCACTTCATGTGGTTCTGGTTCTTATTCAACTTATATAATCTTCTACAAGCGTTCTTGCACAACATCAGCTGTCCATATGCTTCAGTCAGTTTTCATATCTCCTTCTGTCTGTGACGGATGCTTGTGGTTAGCACCTCCTGTCAGAGGAGACGGAGCAGGAAGGTGATGGGTGGAGGTGGGATTGGGCCTCTTCTCTTCTGTGTCTAATCCAGTCAATCTGAACAGGCTGGCTGCACTTTAACTGCATCTCCTCTTCTCAACCTGATAACCCCTCATTGAATGAGTGTTAAAGTCAGGTAAATAATACCTTCGAGCATAGACGCCTGAGGAGTGTTGCCTTCTCTGTGACCTCTTTAGGCTGGTCAAGTTGGCAGACTTTCCTTTTACCCAAAGCCCCACAGTCTCATTTATCACCCGGCATGTCTTATCTGTCCAGAGTCTGGTTGTTAACGTACTTTATTTACCCTGAGGTCAAAGGCTGTGATCTGATTTGACTCGCTTGTCTAAACTCCCATGGTGCCAGCCTGTTTGGAAGGTGATTGCACAAAGTTTCAGTCCAGTCTCAGTCAGGGTAAACTAAGAGAAAAGGGCACCTGAAGACGGCACTGCACAAAGACAAGAGATAAACACAACTTCCTGTTAAAGACGGGGTGAAAAGTGCGCTAAGGCTGTTTGTAATTATTATTTCACAACAGCTCAAGGCAAGACAATTCAGTGTGACAGATTAAGTTTATCACATATCAGTTTTGTAGCCACTCTACTTTCAAAAGCTCTTGTCGTGGGTAAGAGCAGTGGATCTATTTTGATTTTTAAAGATATTGCTCAGTATTCTGCACTTAGGAACTGGACTTAAACCTTCTAACATTACATATTTTCCAATGAGCAGCTGAAATGCAGTAAAATTGGCTAAACGGAGCAGAAAGTCACACTACATCAGATGATCATCAGCAGATCTCTTAGACCCCTAGCTATTGTGAACATTCATCATCCAAATATTTCTTCAAAAACCATGACTCATGTGTCTATTGCTGACTGTTCAAAGATGGTTTTATTAGCTGCTTTACCCAACATGTAGTCTTGAGAGTATAAAAAACTACATTATTTCTCAGTTTAATATATTTTTACACAATGCAATGACTGAATATACAAATTACATTCCTCCCATGATAATAATGAAGTATCTAAAATTTACTTTGAAGTTTTTTTTCTTTCTTCTGTCACAATAACATGCACTTCTCAAACTTTTTGCCTACATGTACATTTATTAAGATCCCCTTTTTAGCTTCGACAAAATGTTTGACAAGTTAAACCCCAAACGTTTGCCTCAACATTCACCCCTGTTCTTGTCACTTATATGAATACTGACATGGATAAGCCCAGACATATTCAAATCCCTGACAGATTTAAAGTAATTCCTAAAATTTCAACATGTTTCTCCCGACATGCTAGTTTTGAAAAGGTCCAGCCAGAGTCCCGTTTGAATCGAACACAACACAAAATCGTTAAGGTTAAGGCTCCTGGTGCTCTGTTTCATATTTGGCCTGCCACAGTGGGGGTCATTTTGCGCCTTCTCAGGTCGGTACTTGTGCAAATTTGGTTGTTGCACAACTAGAGTACAAAATAAATAACTGTGATTTGAAGTAAATTTAAAGTGACGTGACTCTAGTAAATATTAATCAATTGGATGTTAGGAATACATTTTCATAGTCTCAGCTTTATCAAATGACAAAAAAAAACAACTTTACTGTGAATATCATCAAGTCTTTATCAAAACTTTGCAACAAAACAGACCATGCTACATACTCATTTCAAATAAATGGATGACTGAAATACTAATGAAAAGGCTGTAGCGCAATGTTATCATTAATGACTCTACAATGTTAGGGTTTGAGTTTTAGTATGGTTTTGTCTGGATTATAAAAATATCAAGATATTCTGATTCAATTGATCCGAATAACAAATAGCAGTGCTGGAGTTATCCTGTCTGCTAATAGTTGGTAGGCTCATTCAAAGCCACTGACAAACAGGACTTTAAACCATGCTAGCAACCTTAACTGTACTTTATTTACACAAACACATTCCTGCCACGGTGACACTTGTTAAATCTGGAGACATTGCGTCACATTTACAGGTAGCATAAACCGATTTCTTTGGGCCAAGTCAAACAAAGGGCGAGCATGTGTTTTGAATGATAAAGCAATTTTGTGGGTTCATAGATTTAACAAAAGACCTCATGTTTTTATGCTTCTGGATAGTTACCCAGATCAATCACAATAACGTGCTCGGAGCTCTATTTATTGAGCTGTAAATGTGTGAGGATGCAAAGCAAGAGCAGATACAGATGTCTTTCAAGTATTAACATAGACAACACACGTACCGATACCCGTAAATGTTTATCTGCTCCGATCTGGCTTTGAAGCAATGCAAGCTTAATTCAGTGTCTTAATAAGGTGCGTATGGAGACAAAACATTGTATATCCTCTGGATTTACAAAGTGAAGCATTCAGACTCTACCTCACATCTGGAACACATCTGGATGACATTAACCACTTGCCCTAACCCCCCAGCTCAGTCCCCATCTCTATTACCCTCACATTACCTGCCTCAGCCGGCAAAACCTTCTCCTCGTAGGACGAGCAGTGCACTAGGGTACACCCTTCAGGATACAATGGGATTGAGTTCTTTGTTTTACTCTTAGCAAGCTGGCATTATATTAACAACAAAGCATTTGTTGTTTTCATAGTCCAAACAGAGCTAAAAGTCTGGAGTCAAATAACAAATGGAAAAGAATGTCTGATTTTGTGTTTGCTCTTGGAAACGTTTGTGCCCTTCAAAGAAAAGCTGGTATTTATTTATTCATGAGTTTGTGTCAAATTAAGTATATCACAAGGCAGAATACAGACGCATGTGAAAAAATGTGATCATTTAAAAATTCAGTTTTAGTCCCACATAAACAAAAAGAACCCCTTAACTATTATATGCAAATGTGCAGTCCACATAAATGCAATGAAAATTGACTGACTTTAGTATTCTGTGACACTTTGCAATTGCAACTGGCAGCAGACAAGAGCTAACTCTGATATAATTTGTGTTAAAAATAAACAATTTCATAGTCAGTTTTCTCTGATAAGTGGTTTAAAACCTTTTATAACAAGTACTCAGTCATCAAAAACGATCATGCTTCAGCATACTTACAGATTTTAAGCACAACATAGACTTATTTTTAGGTTTTGTATATATTCTTTTGTTTTCCCAAATGGATCATGGATCTTTGTGTTTTGTTCACACACTCTTTGAAAGGTTTTGTTGACACTTTGTTTATCAGTTATCAGACAGGAAAGTGGGTTATGAGAGAGAAGGAAAAGCAAAGTTCATTGGGCCAGGAATCGAACCCATGACAGCCACATGGAGGACCAACGCCTCCATACATTGCTTACACTTTACCTCTGTGCCACTGTCACACACAGGTTTTGTGTATATTCTGTGGGGGAAAAACTATGTTTTATATAACTTTTTTTTTTTTTTAAGAAAAGGACATTTTTTAAGTTTTGAGTTAGAAAAATTAAGACAAGTGCCCTAAAGTCATAAATCCAAGTAGATATGCTGCAGGTTTTACACCAACCCTTAAAGTAGAATTAAATAGGGCAGCCATTAATTTAAAGTGCATTGATAGACACCATAAAAAAACTATTTTAGCAAGATTTGCATGCCTTGCTGTTTTAGCAAGATCAGAGATCAGTTCCTCCTGCTCCTCTTTATTTTTGGATTCACATTGCAAACCATAACACTTACCCAGGTAGAGGTGTGAAAACCACACTGTAATTATTCCAATTAACATGAGCTCAGCCAACCTGCACTTGACCATAAGTGTGAGGTTTTCACATCATGTGACTGTTTTTTGAAGCCCACATTATTGACATAAAGGCAGACCCAGCTCTGTGTGTTAATCCCCCGTGATGCAGTTTCTTATTAATGTTTACAGAAGATGCAAATTCACACACAAAACATCACTAATTGCTTGCTGTTTATTAAAAACAAAAAGGGATTTTCTTCTAAACACAAGACACTGAGAGGCAGGTGAGTAATAATAGTCTTCTGTCTGCTGAACTGTAATCTAGAAGAGCCACTAAGGAACGGCAGTCATCTGCTTTCGTGTGTTCCAATGTGCAATGTTTCTGATGAATGCAGGTCAATTACAGATTATTTTCAGTGTTAGAACATTCCTCATGCTTTTGTATTATTTATTAAATAGTTTACATTTTATGATACCATAATACTCTGAAAAACACATTTATTTGCATTAGGAAAAAATTACATATTTTCACTGTTCATCAGCTTTCAGCAGAAAATACAAACACGTCTGTGATCAATCTGTCATGTAATGATGACAGATTGTGTCCAGGTCCAGATTCAGCAGAGAATATAAAATTGTACAGAATGGTGGGGCTTTACATAAGTGTGTCAATGATCAAACTTTTCATGAAAATTATACAGTGTATAATTGTGAAACAGAAAGAAAAATGTACATTTTAACTTTTACTTGCGAATAAAAACTTGAAATTTGTAGTCTGCAAATTTGTACTTGCCACCTTTGTTTCAATAATATGTAAAAGAAATTATCCACATGGAAAGGCTAACATGCTCATCATTTTTTTTGTAGATCACCTTAAGCTCTGTCTGATTGGAATAAAATCAGACAGGAAATCTTCCATGAATATCAGTTTTCAACAACTGCCACTCAATTCTTAAGATTAAAATTCAATGCCATTCCTCCTTTGTGAATTGTTCAGGGTCAAGCTCAGCATCTGCACTAAGGCTTAGTTTAAATAAGAACTGCCTTCATGTTTTCTTTCCAAATTAAACAATATCTCTTTGTCTATGTCAGCAACCCTGGCTGACAAGACGGAAACAGAACTAATATCAATCTCAGCTCCCAACCAAGGAACTTGGAGGAAGCGCATCCCTGCATTCTCCAGAGATCCTTCTTGATAGTATGCCTGGATCTGAAGAAGACAAAATGTTCAATTTGGCTTGTGAAGGATATTACTTTCACCCTGCTGATCTTCATAAATGCTTTCACAGACACTGTAAACACAGAACTTGGTCTGGGCTGCGTTTCAGTTTACAAAACGAAAAGCAATACCTGCACCTTTACTCCCACTAGGTAGAACTAAAGTTCAATTATATTTGCAGAACTTGGAGCCTCTTCTGTGGCGCGATTATAGGTGTAAGAAAATTATCATGAAATCCTTCCAGCAGATATTTGTTGATAAGGTTTCATATACTTTGGCAGTTCTGAGACTCCTGTTGACATTTTCTCAGCTGTTCAGGGAATTTCATTGTGAATAACTGAATAAGCAGTGTTGAGACACCGCTACGATTAAGTATATTTATTTAAGTGGAACTTGCTGCAGCCCATTTCAGAATGTGCTCTGCAAGTTGAAAATAGTAAATAAATGACCCAGATGACTGCTTTTGATGCCACGGATCATTAAGTCCAGGCCATTTGCTCAGTAGCAGCCAACAAATCAAAGCAGAAATGTTTTAATGAACGCAATCAAGTGGGAAGACAGTAGGTGCTATAAATCCTGATGGCAGGCTTTGCGATCTTGCTCACTGGAGAGCGCCTGTGTGTGGAGTCAAAACAGCAAAATATGATTTAATGGAAATGCAGCTATTTTCATTGTGTGTAGTTACATTCCAGACTAACCACAGTTGTAGGAGCTTAGCTGAAATTTGAGGTATAAAAAAATACTTCTTCCCCTTCTGTGGTCCAGCATGTGTCATTACAATGGGGAAATAGCCAAGACTCACTCCCTGGTGTAATCTGACCTTTTTATCTTCTGTGTTTAAATCAAATGTGGCTTGACTCTCTGTGTTAATTCACTGAAGGCTTATGACTTTGATTTCTTCATTGTGGAAAGTCTTTGGACAGTTTATGAAATAAGTATCAAGGATTGCTGTATTGTATTTTGTGACAAGTCTTTGCTATGACGTGGTTCTCAGTTGCAACTGAAAACCTACTTTGAAAAAGTCAGAAACAACTGTTCTGCATGTCGACTCCAAGGCAGATTTACGGACTCTGGCCCTATCATATGGCAACAACTAAATACATTAAGAAATTTAAACTTGATGATGGCATCTTGCTGAAGCTCAGCCCAAGCATCACAAGGTGACAGAAAAGAGGATCAAAGTGATTTGGTGCCATGATTGCAGGTGCCAGAATATAATGGTGTGGATGATTGTTTTCAATACATTTTGAATCCAGTTTTAAGAAGAGCAGTCTTTGTCTTTGAAAGTTCACAATTGCAGGCTGTTACCTGTTTAATTCATGATTTATGAGTGACAAGAAGCACCCCAAAATGGAGATTATTTTAAAGGTTTATGCTCTGACACCGGGGAATTGACCCATGTGGTTTTTGAATGGAGGATGTTTTCTTTTGCTCGTATTATCAGGACAAATGATTTCTATGTTCCTCACTATGCAGATGACACCCAGATTTATTAATTTATGCAGCACAGGAAATGTTGGAGAAGTTTTCTTTCCATGAATTTTTAAGTTGTCACTCATAAATTCCTAAAAACCTTTTTTTAAACCAGTAACGTTTAAAACATTTTTTGATTTGACAGAAATACTCATTTAAGTCTCTTTATTTTGTGTTTTTTTATTGCATCTGATTTACTTATTAAAAACTGTCTTCTTAACATTTCGTACTTGAATGTTTTTGTCAAATGATGGGATTAATGTTTTCTATTGAAACATATTTCTGTTTTTGAATGGAATTTTGAAAATTGCTTGCAAGACCTGCAGAGTTTTCTTATCTCTTGTGTTTTATTTGCTCTAAACACAACTTTAAGTTGCACTTCTGGGATATAAGTTGAACTGACCTGATGACCATCACAGCTGACAGCTGTATACAGTAGAAAACTTAGTCACTGAGTCCTCCCAATTTTAGACAATAGCTCCAACGGTGCAGGAAATTGTTGACTTGAATGTGTTCCCTTCAAAAAGGGACAGACTTTGGCAGAAGGAAGAGGAATTGTGGTTATCTTGAAGTGGATGACCAGAAAAAGACTGTGCTACATTTGGAGTTTTTCTTCCATGTTGCTCCTCCATCTAAACCAAAGCAAACTGCCCTGGCCAGAAATAGACTTTGACCAGGTTCCATGTCACAGCAACAAAGCTCTAGTTTGGTGCCCATGAACAGCTCTGACCTAAAACGTTTGTACTAATTCAAGCCTGCCATTTGTCCTGGGATTATATTTTGTTTTCTGCTTCATAAAATTTTTATGGCATGTTTTTCAGACTTAGTAAAAAACGATCTCAATGTGTCAAGAGATTCCTAAACAGTCTGCAGTTTAAAAAAAAAAAAAAAACTCAGGAAGAGGATGCTTGTGTTTGACCTGCGGATGTGAAATCAGGAAAGAGCAGAAGATAAGCTAGCAGGGGAAAAAAAAATCTTTATCGTCACAGGACGTTGCTGCACGAAAGCATGTGTTGCTGCACGTTTGACCAGGTAATTGGAAAATCATGTTTCCACTCCTCTTTCTATTTACGTTTCATTATATTCAAAACCAAAAATGTGCTAAAAGTTGTAAAATTTGAGAACAATTCAGAATCCTCCCATTTTTATATAACCTAACATGCACAGTTATAAATAGTTGTTTGCTTAGCTGTAGTTTGCATTTTTAAATCCACATAAGCCTGTTATGTTTCTGTCTTAAAATCCCTGCAGGACTATTATTTTTCTTCATAGCATTTACCGGATTTAATAATCAAAACATAATATAACAAAAACATTCATCAAGTCACTTAGGCATGACCATTAGTGAAAGAGAATGCCTTAATTTTAAGTCTGCAAGGTAGGGCAAAGTTAAAATGGTAAAATAAACACTTGGAAAAAATGAGTAAAGGTTGAGTCATAGGATATTAAACATGTTGCTTGGAAAGATTAATAATTCCCTGGTCTGGGAAGAAAACAACTTAGCTAGTAAAAGTCTTGACAAGCTATAAGCAGGTATCCATTTGTTATTACCCACTGATAGAAGCTCCTCCTGTGTGGTCAAGCTAAATTTGGTTGAATTCCTGTGTGAGAAGAGGCCATATGAGGTACTACAGGTGTCCAATAATTTCACTTAACCTTAACAAGAAGGATTATGACAAAAAACAAAAACAAAACAATCAATTCAAAATCTGCTTTTGATAACAGTGAACGAAATAAATTACAAAGGAAGGTGGAGATGAACATAATTTTTTAAATGTGACATAAAATGAAAAATACTCAAAAGACTTTGTCCAGGTATGTCCCAACCGTTCAGTGGCGAAACAAAAGGTCTCCGTGTTCCTCCCATCAGCGTTGGGGGTGTGGGGGGGTCGACTTGGAAAACATGTTGGCACAGTGGCTGCTCTGTTTCTCACCCTCCCACTCCCCAAACACTGTCTCACTCAGGCACTGTGTGGAGAGTCAGCAAGATCAAAATCAGCTCAGGAAAGCAAAGGGTCTCTCCTAAACCAACAGCAGCTGGCAGGGCAGAGGAGTGTTTCCTAAACAGGAGTATAGGTTAAAAAATACACAGCTCAGCATATTTCACAGCATCCTCCACCTGGTGATACGCACCATGTTATGTAGCTTTTACTAACAGCGTCCTGATCTGGATTTTATTTTGCTCTGATATTGATCCAAACCATTCTAGGGATAGCATTTGCCAATAATGTGTCCTTGACATTTTATTAAAATCAGTTCTATGTTTATACTGTTACATAAGATATAATGACAGACAGTTTTATTGTGAACGTGGTGAACTGTAGCATGTTCAAGATGCTGCAGTATTGAGCAGCAAGAAAGGATTCGTCTGTTACAGTGCAATAAGTAATTGTAGTAATTGTAGTGAGTAGTGACACTTTTAAGGATAAAAAGAAGTAAATAAATGGAATAAATTGACAAACCCAGATGCAGTTCTCTGAAAGAATTTGAAGTTTTTGTGCAGATCATGCTTCATAAAAGTAACTCAAACACTAGAAATCACCAGATTTTCCTCCAGTCTCATTCAGGGCAGCATATTCTGCAAAGGCCATGTCCATGTTTGCATTGCAGATGCCTCAGTGAGTTTGTTGCTAATGTAGCTTGACGTCTGTGTGTGTGTGTGTGTGTCTGTGTTTGTTCTCATCTCAGGGTGGCCAAATGAACTGTTTAGCCTGAAGACCAAAGATCATAGGGCCCCGATTCAACGGCAAGGGAGAGAGTGAACGGACCGAGACCACTGCTGCCTCGTTTTGCATTATGAGTCGCAACTGAAGAATTTCTTTAGGGTTCCTTTTTGTGGTAAGTTTCATTTTTAAACTGAACTCTAATGTGTAAATAGGTTTGCTTTTTCTGTGGAATTCTTGCCATGGCTTTTAGTTCATTAGTCGACCAGATTACACATGGTTTACAAATGTGGTTTGGTGTTTAAATTCCTTTATTTTCCAGAATACATCAACAAATAAGGCTGAGTGTAATATAATTCCCAGGAATGGCTAAATAATGAGAGCGATCAAGCACTGAAGTTCTCAGAGTTTTTAATTAAGAGTTGAAAGCAAACGCAAACACTTGGTTTTTGCAATTTAAGGACATTTGATTGACGCACCGTCAAGACATGTGGTTTGACTTAAAGCTCTGTTACTCACACATTTTTTTTTAAAAAAGTATAAAAATTTGCATTCATTTCTTACTAAGGAATAAATTCAAGGCTCCTTTTTGAAAAAATAGACAAAGTCAAAATTTCAAATAGAAAAATCAATAGTTTCTCACCTTCCCCAAACCTGAAAATCCAGTATGGATGCTGCAAGTTTAAAACAGACAGCAACACTAAAAACTGATTTTATTTGCATTTTAGAGGCTTTGTATCTGATTAAATCAGTGAGGTTTTGTTGTTGCTGTTGTTCAACAGCATCGCAGCTTCTGTACACATCAACGTCAAGTAACAGCACAGAATGAACCAACGTGCAAAGTGCTACTGAGTGAAGAAATCAAGGAATAGACCCACTTTCAAAATGATGATACACAATGATGGCGAACATAACAAACCTTGTGATTTTTTGAAAGGACAAAAGCTACTCCCTACAAAACACCAGACCAGGATTGCTGGACGTTAAAATTTGTGCTTCAAAAGAGAATGAACCTTCACGACTCCATGGCTTCTTTGTGAATCTTTTTCTTTAGGAATGAAGACTTCCTAAAGAGCGCTAAGAGTCACGAGAGCACGTAATGAATGGACACAAACACAATAGAGCTCGCCAGACTGAAAGGATACAGGAAGGATAGACCACTTGAATGTCAGGGACACAACCTCCAAACAATACGACATGCATCGTTTTCTTTTCAAATTCATCTTGGAGTCTTATCTGATACGTAGGAGATCTGTCTGACCACTTGGAAGGATGAACTTTACCTGATTTACTATGTTTTGAAAGTCATTGGATCCTTTTGTACATTTTGTCCCACTACAGTCATAAATTGCACTGTATTTAGGGGGAATGTTAAGTGCTAGGCCAACACAAAGCAATGCACAATAGTGAGGCAGAAAGAAGATTAAATTTTTTTTTCTTTGTTGTTAAAAAAAAGGTAATGGAAACCACAATGGTTTCTTTCCATTTGATGAAATACAGTAAAGTTTGTTCGTGAAACTGGAAATGTTCAAGGTGCATGAATACTTTTGGAAGGCATTGAATAAGAGCCATGGTTCAGAGACAATTCCCCTAAATATATTACAGTGATCCCACACGAAGCCACAGACTTGGAGGTCTCACACCACCCAGCCCCGAGAAGTCGTGGGTTTGCACTTAGGCATTGAACAGAATGCAGGTCTAGGGGAGGAGGGATTAGGAAATCACCTGAAGGAGTCCAGGTGATTTAAGTCAGATTATATTACAGATTCAGAATAAATATCTTGTGTTTTATGTTTGTTGTTCTTCAGGTTTGAAAAACTGAAGGCAAAAAAAAATGGACGTTAAGAAAAAAGAAATGGATCTCCTTAGCAACAGCATTGCAGCTTTTGCACACATCAAAGGTAAGTCACAGCACAGAACACAGGAGCAAAGTTCAGCATGTAAAACACTCTACTTGGGAAATCATGCTTTGTATGTGTCTCCTCTGCAGCCAACCCGGAGAGCTTTGGGCTTTACTTTGTCCTCGGAGTGTGTTTCGGCCTGGTGTTGACCCTCTGCCTCTTGGTGATCCGCATATCCTGTAAGCCGCGGACCAAGATCTCTCCCCCCACGCCTGAAAAGAACCCCTTAAAAGACGTCAGCGTGGAAGACGAGGAAAGCGATGATGACGAGGATGAGGAAGGGGATGAAGGAGAGGCCTCTGTTCCATTGCCCATCACAGAAATCCCTGTTGGAAATCATACCAGCCAGTCAGATGGCACTCTGAGTGTGAACGTTTTTACGTCAGCTGAGGAGCTGGAGCGCGCACAGAGGCTGGAGGAGAGAGAACGGATCATCCGGGAGATCTGGAGGAATGGCCAGCCTGACATCCTGGGGACGGGAACAGGGACTATTGGAAGAGTGCACTACTACTAATGAACAGAACGCTTCCAGGAAACCTGAGTTTGTAATGGAGTAGACATAAAAACCTTTGGGCCTGGTGTCCTTTCAACTTGAGAGCTTCTTTTTTTATCCAAAGTGACTTGTGGGACATGAAAATATCAGTGCCAAATTTGAGATATTTTGCTTTGACAAAGCTGAACTTTGAGATATTGCACTTCTTATGTAGCATTATGCATTACTGTCAACTGACTATACGTATTTGAACTAAAAGGTGTCTTACTGGCCTCTGTGGAAATCAAGTGGAATGAATGGAGGAACTGAAGGATTTGTGGAGGTGTCAAGCTGTAAATATACAAGAGGGAATATAGATGTCGAACATGTGAATGTTTTCTCTCAGTTCATGTATTCCTAAAAAGCCCATTGATATTAAATTCACACCAGATGTCGGGAACAACACACGTAATCCCAACATAAAATGAAATTCAAACTAATTAGTCCATAAATTCCTCTTTCATACTGTGATCCTCTGTTTTTCAATGGATTTTCAATGGATTTTAATTGGGTTCAAGTGAAGTTCCACTTGCCCAAACATGTTGTTTGGACAATCAAAGTGTTATGTTTTGGTCTCGTGTGGCCAGATCCTTTTCTCCCAAGGTTTCATTGTGTTTTACAAATGATCCACAGCAAATTTTAAACGAGCTTCAGCATTTTTTTTTTCTTTTTTATAATGGAGCCTAGCGCACTTAGTCTGCATGAAAGTCATGACTGTTGAGTGCATTATTTGTAGGTTTCATGTGAAATTTGTACTGGCTAATTGCTGGAGTTTCTGAAGTTCTCTGTTAGTGGTAATTTGCTCTTGTACAACTCTCCTGAATATTTCAGCGACACATCTGGCATTAACCTTCCAAGGACCACTTGGTAATGTATGACTTACACTAAAATTAGTCCACTGTGGAACATTAAAAAGTTTATAAATATATCTGCAACCAATAGCATCAGTTTGTTGGGTAACAATTGGGTTGCAAAAGTCTTGAGAGAGCTCTTTGCCCTTATCCATCACGGCATCCTTGGTAATGAGAAACATTTTTTTTTAATCAACCACACCAGCAGGATATTAACTGGCACTGTTAGAAAGCATAGTTTTTTCTCTATGCTTGCAGATTTCACTGGTTTCCTGGCTCCCTGTGGCTCTGTGCAGCTTCTTTTCCTACTTTTCAAATTAATTTCCCATTTCATTCCATTTTATTACACATAACTTAATTTGCGGGCTTATTTGTTTGGCTTTCCTTTTGTATGTGAATTACTTGGGTGGCTAATGACATCTGGTGTCAATTCAATGGCATGCTAAAAGGACCCTTAGAAACACTTACTGAGAAAAATGTTAACATGATCAATACTTATTTTCCCACTGTATTTGGTGCTTAATGTTAAAACAGCAGGTTTGCATATATTAAGCAAAACAATGCAACAATAAAAAATTTAAAGATTTTCTCTCCCAAGCTGTTGTTTTTGATATATTTAAAACATATTTAGTAATTGAGAGGCAATTTTAAACAACAAAATAAGTGAAAACATGTGACTTTGACCCACAAACCCAGCTAAATAAAAACAGCAAGACACAAAAATTCAATCTGCCTTGTATCAAGGTTTCAGGCTGCTGGTGCAACTATGGGCCCCAACTGAGCACTGTTTCCATACCACAGCTTACTTGAGTATTGTGCCAACCATTTCCATACCTATATGACCACAGCATCTTATCCTCTGATGATTACCTCCAGCAGGATGATGCACCATGTCACAAATCTCAACTGGTTTCACATGACAAGAAGTTCACATCGTAAACCAAGGGAGCACCTTGAAGACGTGGCAGAAGATTTGCACCAGCCTACAAATCTGCAGTAACTTAATGCTTTGATGCTAATTGTACAAATCTCTGATGATTGGTTATAACACCTTGCTGAATGCTGACGGGTTTCAACCTAGGACCGATGAGGTGTTGTCCCCCAAAGTGGTTCA
This sequence comes from Poecilia mexicana, assembly GCF_051168715.1. NCBI lineage: Eukaryota > Metazoa > Chordata > Actinopteri > Cyprinodontiformes > Poeciliidae > Poecilia > Poecilia mexicana. The sequence goes on from NW_028263385.1 coordinate 9,156,291, forward strand.
TGAGTGTAGACAGTTGTAATGACTTTATTCCACCTTGAAGGATCAATTCAGATTTTTGAAGTTGGGTTCTGTTGAAGGATCACGACCAGTCAATATCTTACCATGTAAAACTAGAGCCACGTCAAGACATTCGCATAAGACGGCTGCTTATATAAAAGTCTATAACTAGTCATAAGAAGAAACATGGTAATTCATGGGCAGCAATAATTCCCAATATAAAATACTTCTTGAAAAATAAAACATGTAAAGCACAGACTTTCAGAGTAACTGATGAAACGCTAAAACACTGTAAAAATCAGCAATCCCTTTAACTGATAAAATATTTGATCAGTTCCCATAAAACACAAGAGATCAAAGACAGCTATACTGCCAACATAAAGTTCAAATTTAAAGGTCTATTTGTGAAACACAAGTTTAAAAGCATTCTTTCTTAGGTCGCGTGTTGCTTTTGTGAGATGCATGAATGTCACTTGAACAACACAAAGCAGAACGCCTTTCATTCTCCTGTCACTGTTTGTAATTGAGCCACAGCAGTTCTTCACCTCAGGGGGGTGTGGGGAACGGTAGGAGCTGTTTAATTAAAACACCTTATGGAATTAATGTGTGAGAGTTTCTTAGATGATTGTAAGCTGTCAGAAGTGCTTGATAGAGGTTGGTCCAGATGTGCACCTAGATAAGATGTAGATAAGAATTATAAGTGAGTAACGACTTCTGGGAGACAGTAGTTTTATCTTTAATTTGTATTATTTTGTCATTGTCTTTGAATCATATTATATAAAAACCTTGTTTCACAGTTTTGTTTTGTTTTATTATGTGTTTTTTTTTTTTACAGAGATTGAATGGGTCCTTTTGGTATACTATTATATGCCTGCTTCCAAGGCATGAAACAGCATGACGTCAGTGGCACTAGTATATTCTGGTTTTGTGTTAAACAGTCCAAAGTTGTTGGTTTTTTTTTTGGTTTTTTTTTAAAGAGAGAGAGATTTTTTGGGCATAGTTGCTCTCCAACAGTCAGATTAAAACAGTGCTGATCAGGTTGGTTTATGTTGAGTTTATGGGGGTTTCTTATAATGTTTGACTGCTCACTCTGCTGTCTGTTTAGCTCAGCATGCCTTTGTCTACTCTTCCGTTGCTGCCGCCAATAAACGATTTTAACTCTTATGCTAAAGTTTATGGAAAGCTTGATTACTGCTCCTGCCTAATATCACCCGTCAGTTTCTTTCAATGCATCCTACAAAATAAGTGTTGATAATAAGATAGTGCTGATCACATGATTGACAAATGGATTTTTACAGTTCTTGTGCTGGTGCTCCTTCTGAAGTTCAGCTCCTGACTACACATTCACAGCTGATCACTGGCACAAGAGCCACTGAGTTCATGCTCTTATTAGATGCGATTGCTCAGTCTGACACACCCGATCCAGGCCAGCCACAAACAAAGATGATGCTCTCTAAATTTTCCTTTTGTTGTCTATAGCTTGTGAGCAGCCCACACATTGTTTCAACACAATGACTTGTGTCAAAGCTCTGTAATGTGGTTTTGGGAGGAGTGGGTTATTATCGTTCCCAAAGCTCTGATGTTCTGAGCTTGGCAGATCCAGGGAATTATGAGGTCAGATTTCTGAAGGCCAATATCACTGAAATGTGACGAATCTGTCCGACGTGAGCAGAAATGATTTAAACTGATGCAACAGCCGATAGACTTGCAGAACCCCAGATGATTTGCCCACACTGAACGGATGTTTGCACACAGTTGATCTTCAATGATTTGTTGACTTCCAGGAAATGGAATTATGAAGTGTTGGCTCAGCAGCAAAGCCTTACACAGAGACTCATTCACTAAATAGTCAGTGTATGGTATTTGTCAATGTTCTTTCTCTCTGCCATATTGATAGAAGAAACGTGTTTTGTTCTTGCATGAAAACACTGCATGAGTTCTTGTTGTGAATAGGGCATAGACAAGAACCCGCCTCTAGTCATCCACAAATATAGACCATGCTGAAGGAGCTGCAGAGCTCAGGTTAGCCTTAGCTGGTCTTCTCTCTGTTGAGGTCTTTCATGTCAGTTAACTGGCATTAATAATGCAGTAAATGGCAGTAGTTTTTATTTTTTTATGTGAACATACATCAAAATTATGTTCTGAATATAAAAGATATTTCATTTACAATTCCAGCTTGAATTGATTTGTTTTTTTTTTCTAAATATCTGAAATATTTTACATTTCATCACTGTTTAAGCACCCCCTATAAAACCCATTGCAGTTGTTTAAAATTCCACCAATGCACGCTGCTGAACTGTCATCCTTGGGGACTTTTAGTATTTCTCAGACAGAGCCAAATATGTGTAAGCTGTTTACTGTGATTTATTATCGTCCCTGTTGGCTCAACAGCATTCCTTATTGCTGCGAATGTAAAACCGCTTAGAAGATGGTGAAAATGTCAAATCCAGGGAGAATAGAGTTTTATAGAAATGTTACTTTTTCTACACATCAACCTTCACAAATATCAGCAAAAAAGGAGCCTTGCAATTATCTAATCTTTAATTGCAATTGTATAATCTCATGAAAACTCATCATTTATTGTGAGTATTTAGTAGGGGGAAAGGATCCATGGATCCCACGCGCTGAGGCACAATTGCATTTGACCAAGTACTGTAAGTGCCACAGGTTATAACACTCTTAACCATTTCTAATGTTGAATAAAACTGAAGCTCTCAAGTTGATCATTGTCTAAAAATCTTTAGTTTGTTAATTCCATGAGATGTAAATATGACTCAAAGAAGATGGTTTTGGTTGATCTCAGTCAGAAATAGCTACAAGAAATCAGCCACCTATTATGTGTCCATGTAATAGACACATATTGTATGTGTCTATTTGCAATACAAAATGTAAAAGAGCTGAAACTGTGACAGACTGCACAGTTTAAGGACCCAGGTTGATCTTGTCACCAACATAAGTGAAGAGGATGGGCATCATGGATTTACAAAAATCTCCTTTAGCAAACATCCGTTCTCACCCACACATTTCTTGAACTTGGAAAAAAATGTTCTCAAACAAATTAATGGGAGATGTGTTGCAAGAAAATAAAAATGTAAAACGTTTTTTTTTCTCTTTTTTGTGGCTTTCATCTTTCATAGAGGCAAACAAAAGCACAGTGGTTCGTCCAACTGATCCGCATTTATGCTAATTTTCTCCAGGTCTTGTGTGAGAGGAATATAGCAAATAATCAACTTTCAACATGGGCTTTAAGAACAGTCTGTTCCTGTGGGCATTTTGGAAGTGGTCTGCGTCTGATAAGCTCCAGGTGTTGCCCATATGCGCTTAACTTTAGGCAGACGGTGGTACTTATTGGAGCACAATCGTTTCTACCGTTTGGAGCCAAAACCATATCTTTAAAACTTGTGGTGAAGCTGTTTCGGTCCAACTCTTATGTTAAGGAAATATTTTTCCCCATACTGTGATGAGTGAAAAAAATAAAAATACAAATCTTAATATTTCTCCTAAAGTTGGAGCCAAAGTTATGACTCTCTGATTTATTTTTTCAGTGAGATAAATTATCTTTTCTAACTGGTCAACGTTGCAAACCTCCAAAGATAATTTGCCACAGCTTTAGTTTTCAGTCTGTGACAAGATTTAACTCAGCTACACATCCTCACGTTACTATGATTTTTTTGAAAGCATGGTTACTGCTGCAAGATCATTGCTGTCAATCTGACATGTACAGGTCCTTCTCAAAAAATTAGCATATTGTGATAAAGTTCATTATTTTCCATAATCTAATGATAAAAATTAAACTGTCATATATTTTAGATTTATTGCACACCAACTTAAATATTTCAGGTTTTAATACTGATGACTTTGGCATACAGCTCATGAAAACCCAAAATTCCTATTGTTACGACCAGTCTAGGGGAAGCCAGGTCGCAACATAAAGGATCCATCCTCCTCCGATCTCAGCAACCGACACACACAAAATTGATCAGTTGATAATTATTTATTTTAAAAAAGATGTATTTGATAAAGATGTTCCCACTGGAGTACTTGACTTCAGAGTGAGCTATCGCCGAAAACAACAAACAAAAGGAAACTACCTAAATAGTAACAGAAACTTACCTAATCGAAAGAAAATAAACCAAAAGACAAAAACTTACCTTCCTAACTAAGAAAAACATGAGAAAACTAAGGAAACATAAACGGCAGCTCACTCCTACACTCCAGAACTCCAACACAGACAGACAAACAAAGAAAAGGGGTGTGGCCGGTGGAGATAAGTCGAGGATGGAACACAGGAAGTCCGCTTCAGCAGCCTTTATATCCGTCACCTCCGGAAAGCAGCCAATAGGACATCTCCGTCGTCTTCTTTAACCAATCAGGGACGGGCACCTGCACACTCATCATGTAATAATTGACTTTACGCCGTCAGTCGTAACACCCCCTTTCCCAAGAATTAAACACACCCCCAAGTGTTTAATTCAAATGAGAAAACTAAAAAATTCTAGACAAAGCATCAGCTAGTACATTATCCTTACCCTTTTTGTAGTTAATCTGCAAGTTAAAGTCTTGTAGAAGCAAAGACCAGCGCATCAGTCGATGGTTGGAGTTGCGCATTTGAGAGACAAAAACCAGCGGGTTATGATCAGTAAATACTTGTACAGGTTGCGCACTAGAACCAAGATAAACTTCGAAGTTCTGTAATGCAAGTAATAACGCAAGAGCTTCTTTTTCAATTGTGCTGTAATAAAGCTGATGCCTGTTAAACTTTTTTGAAAAATAGCAGACAGGATGATCTATGCCTTGCTCATCTTCTTGCAGAAGAACAGCTCCAACGCCAGACAAACTTGCATCAACTTCGAGTTTAAAAGGACGTTCAAAATTTGGCGCAGCCAGCACTGGTGCACTGCACAACAATGCCTTAGCAGACTCAAACGCAACCTGACAAGATGAAGACCAGACAAAACTTTTCAAGGGACTAACAAGTTCAGTGAGCGGACTAACTACAGCTGAAAAGTTTTTACAAAACCCGCGATAGAAACCACACATTCCCAAAAATCGACGCAAATCTTTTTTTGTTTGTGGGACAGGAAAATCAATTATTGCCTGCACTTTAGCAGCAATAGGACGCACTTGTCCTTGCCCAACCTGTTTTCCTAAGTAAGTGATAGTGGCTTTACCAAACTCGCATTTCGAAAGATTTAACGTGAGGGAAGCATCACGAAAACGACTGAACACTTCTGAAAGAGTTTCCAGATGTTCTGACCAAGTAGCAGAATAAATGACTACATCATCCAAATATGCTTCACAATTTTTCACTCCAAATAATACCTTTTGCATCAAACGTTGGAATGTAGCAGGTGCATTACGCAACCCGAAAGGCATAACGGTATATTGCAGGAAATAATCGGGAGTTACAAAAGCAGAAATTTCAGAAGCCCTAGATGTTAATGGGACTTGCCAATAACCTTTTAACAGGTCCAATTTAGTAACAAATTTAGCGGAGCCAACACGATCAATGCAATCCTCCATTCTCGGAAGCGGAAAAGAATCGGCTTTGGTGACAGCATTGACCTTTCTGTAATCGGTGCAAAACCGAGATGTGTTATCTGGTTTCGGAACCAGAATACAGGGCGAACTCCACGCGCTGTTACTGGGCACTGCTAAACCATGTTCAACCAGGTAAGCCACTTCCTGTTGCATTAAAACACGCTTCGTTGGATTTATTCTATAAGCATGTTGTTTGATTGGCTTCTCAACCTCCACATCAATGTCATGGAAAAGCACGGATGTTTGCTGTGGATGATCTGAAAAAAGCAATACATTAGTTTCAATCAGATCAATAACATCTTTTCGAGCAGGTTGTGACAAATGAGATAGAAAGGATTCCAGGTTTCCCAACACTTCTGAGTTCCTCAAACGAGCCATAGGCATGCAACCGCTGTTCTCTCTCAAATCGTCATCTGCCAGATGATATAGTGGTGTTGCAGAGCAAACAGAAATAGGGGCTACAGAAAAGTTTTTATCGACAACGCCTTCTCTGGAAACATAACGTTTAAGCATGTTAATATGACAAACCCTCATTTTTCGTTTTCGATCAGGAGTCTTAATGACGTAGTTCGTCTCATTTATTTTTCTGTCCACTTCATATGGTCCAGAAAATTGTGCATGAAGACTAGATCCACTTATAGGAAGTAACACCAAAACCTTTTCACCTGGAATAAAATTTCTGCTCACAGATTTTTTATCATAACGAGCTTTCATTTTACTCTGAGCGTTAGCCAGGTTTTCTTGTGCCAACTGACATGCATGAAAGAGACGCTCTCTAAAACTACTAACATAATCCAGAACATTATGCTCAGTTTGATGCGACTCTGACAACCATTTCTCTTTAACGAGTTTGAGTGGACCGCGAACAGTGTGTCCAAACACCAAATCTGCCGGACTGAATCCAAGGGATTCCTGAATGGTTTCTCTAACTGCAAATAGCAGAAGTGGAAGACCCTCATCCCAACTTTTACCAGATTCAAGGCAGTATTTGCGCAACATAGTTTTCAGGGTTTGATGAAATCTCTCGAGCGCACCCTGGGACTCTGGGTGATAAGGGCTAGAGGTTTGATGTTTAATTTTCAATTCATTCATAACCTGCGCAAACACTTTTGACATAAAATTTGTCCCTTGATCTGTTTGAACAACTTTAGGTAAACCAAAAGTTGAAAAGAATTTTGTGAGGGCTCTCACAATGTTCTTCGCCTTTAACGTGCGTAATGGAATTGCCTCCGGAAAACGAGTGGCAGCACACATTATAGTTAAGATGTACTGATACCCCGACTTGGTTTTTGGCAAAGGGCCGACACAGTCCAATAAAACTCGTTCAAACGGTTCGCCTAGCGCTGGAATGGGATGAAGCGGCGCTGGAGAAATTGGTTTATTAGGCTTTCCCACCAATTGGCATGTGTGACATGATCTACAATAATTCACTACGTCAGACTTTAAACCAGGCCAGAAAAAATTACGTAACACCCGGTGATAAGTTTTTTTAACACCACAATGTCCAGCCAAGTTGGCATCATGTGCGAGACTCAAAATCTGAAGTCTGTAATCTTGTGGCACAACCACCTGATTTATTCGATGCAGATCACCTGAATCTGGGGACCAAGATCTCATCAGAACACCGTTTTCAACAAAATAGGTCACCTGGGCTTTAGATCCACTCTTTTCTACAACAGAAAAGCAAGAAATCAATGACGGATCATTCTGCTGCGCTTTGATCAATATCTCCCTGGTAATATTTAAACTCAAAGTTATGTCTGCAGGAATAAGTTCAGAAACGTCACATTTTGACACGTTTACAGAGTCATTCGCATCAAAACCATTTTCATCAAGTGTAGCCATAAATGACCCAGACAAATCTACGATTTCCCCCATTTTACGAGCTTGCGCGCGTGTAATTGCGCATGCAGGAAACGCATCCAAAGTAGCAGGTGATTCAGTAACAAGGGTAACCGAAATTGGGTCATCAACAACTTCTGGTGTAGGAAACACTTTTCCGCCAGCCAAGTCATTGCCAAGAATAAAGGAAACTCCTTCAATTGGTAACCGCGGACGCACAGCTACTTTAACGCGTCCCGAGACTAATGGTGAACACAAGTGCACCATATGCAGAGGGGCTTTGGTGACGCTCATTTTTATTCCCCACACAAGAATATCTGAACCACAAGATGTTTGCGTAGATAAAGGCAGCACAGATTCTAACAAAAAGGAGTGATAAGCACCTGTATCCCTAAGAATTGTAATTGGGACTTTATCCTTTTCCCCACCCGTCAAAGAAACAAAACCTTGCGAAATAAATGGCAAAAACTGCGGATCAACATCAGCTTTAGGTTTTTGTGGAATGTCACCGCATACATTTGGCTGGGAAGCGGACTTTATTAATCCCACACCCGCAGGAGTTTTTATACTCTTAGCCTCTTTCTCCTTTAAGACTGGGCACGCAGCAATTAAATGTCCAGGTGCGTGGCAGTAAAAGCAGTCACGATTGTTTGCTTTTAAATTAACTGATGGCACATTTCGACTCACTGATCTTGGTAAATTTGTTCGTTCAGATAAATTTTCCTGAAACGAATTCTGTGAAAAAAAAAACATTCTTGTGAGTCAAAATAAATTCATCAGCCAAAAGTGCTGCTTTTGTTAAAGTTGACACTTTCTGTTCATTTAAATAAGTCACAATCCGGTCAGGCAGACACTTTTTAAACTCTTCCAACAAAATAAGAGATTTTAAATCATCAATAGTTTTAACTTTACACGAACCACACCATTTATCAAACAAAACGTTCTTCTCTCGTGCAAACTCAACAAATGTCTGATTAGCAGTTTTATTAAGATTTCTGAATTTTTGACGATATGCTTCCGGGACAAGTTCATAAGCTTGCAACACAGTTTTCTTAAGAATATCATAATCTAAACTCTGCTCAATAGGCAAGCTCGAACACACTTCTTGAGCCTTTCCAACAAGTTTACACTGCACTAAAATGGACCAAAATTCCTTTGGCCAACTCAAAGCAGCGGCTATGCGCTCAAATGCGCCAAAATAAGAATCGACCTCGGACTCACGAAATGGTGGGACCAATGTGATGTGCTTACTAATGTCAAAAGTAACAGAAACAGAAGAATCTGTGCTTGGTGGTTTTGGTGAAGCTGCGGGTGCTCTGTTTTGAAGTTCAAGAGCTCTGATCCGAAGATGCATGGCTTCCACTTCCAGTTCCTTGTTGCGGTTCTCCACCTCCCTTATATGGAGTGTGAGACGCAGATCCTCAGATGACATACCTTCAAGAGGTTTAGAGTCTTGGTTGTACTCCGAGACTGTAGCAGGTGCGTCAGCCAATGTCGCGTCAGCAACCGCTCCAAGTGCGGCGTCTCCGACTTCCTTCATTGCAACCGTTTGCAACACACCTTTCTCCACCAACTTTTCACACAGCGTTTCCTTCAGTTCTGATTTTCGATCACTGTAAGACACCTCAACATTATAATGGTCAGCCACAATAAGCAGATCCGCTTTCTTACATTTGTCCAATTTTACCCAAGAAGGTGAACATACAAAGTCATCAAGGGAAAATCCCTTCTCCATAATTCCCCAGTGCCCAAAATACAACTGCTAATCAGAAAAAAACACTTACCAAACAGAACGAGAGAAGACACAGAACAAAACACCAATTCAGATTGGGAGTAATTTAAACGGACGAGCCCCCAATTCATGTTACGACCAGTCTAGGGGAAGCCAGGTCGCAACATAAAGGATCCATCCTCCTCCGATCTCAGCAACCGACACACACAAAATTGATCAGTTGATAATTATTTATTTTAAAAAAGATGTATTTGATAAAGATGTTCCCACTGGAGTACTTGACTTCAGAGTGAGCTATCGCCGAAAACAACAAACAAAAGGAAACTACCTAAATAGTAACAGAAACTTACCTAATCGAAAGCAAATAAACCAAAAGACAAAAACTTACCTTCCTAACTAAGAAAAACATGAGAAAACTAAGGAAACATAAACGGCAGCTCACTCCTACACTCCAGAACTCCAACACAGACAGACAAACAAAGAAAAGGGGTGTGGCCGGTGGAGATAAGTCGAGGATGGAACACAGGAAGTCCGCTTCAGCAGCCTTTATATCCGTCACCTCCGGAAAGCAGCCAATAGGACATCTCCGTCGTCTTCTTTAACCAATCAGGGACGGGCACCTGCACACTCATCATGTAATAATTGACTTTACGCCGTCAGTCGTAACACCTATCTCAAAAAATTAGCATATCATGAAAAGGTTCTCTGAACAAGGAATTAACCTAATCATCTGAATCAACAAAGTAACTCTAAACACCTGCAAAAGATTCCTGAGGCTTTTAAAAACTCCCAGCCTGGTTCATTACTCAAAGCCGCAATTATGGGTAAAACTGCCGACCTGACTGCTGTCCAGAAGGCCATCATTGAAGCCCTCAAGCAAGAGGGTAAGACACAGAAAGAAATTTCTGAACGAATATTCTGTTCCCAGAGTGCTGTATCAAGGCACCTCTGTGGGAAGGATTTAGTGTGGCAGAAAACGCTCCACAACGAGAAGAAGTGAGGGACCCTGAGGAAGATTGTGGAGAAGGGCCGATTCCAGACCTTGGGGGAAACAGTGGACTGAGTCTGGAGTAGAAACATCCAGAGCCACTGTGCACAGGCATGTGTAGGAAAGGGGCTACAGGTCCCTCATTCCCCAGGTCAAGCCACTTTTGAACCAGAAACAGCGGCAGAAGCGCCTGACCTGGGCTATAGAGAAGCAACACTGGACTGTTGCTCAGTGGTCCAAAGTACTTTTTTCGGATGAAAGCAAATTTTGCATGTCATTCGGAAATCAAGGTGCCAGAGTCTGGAGGAAGACTGGAGAGAAGGAAATGCCAGAAGTCCAGCATCAAGTACCCACAGTCAGTGATGGTCTGGGCTGCCATGTCAGCTGCTGGTGTTGGTCTACTGTGTTTTATCAAGGGCAGGGTCAATGCAGCAGCTATCAGGAGATTTTGGAGCACTTCATGCTTCCATCTGCTGAAAAGCTTTATGAAGATGAAGATTTCATTTTTCAGCATGACCTGGCACCTGCTCACAGTGCCAAAACCACTGGTAAATGGTTTACTGACCATGGTATTACTGTGCTCAACTGGCCTGCCAACTCTCCTGACCTGAACCCCATAGAGAATCTGTGGGATATTGTGAAGAGAAAGTTGAGAGATGCAAGACCCAACACTCTGGATGAGCTTAAGGCCGCTATCGAAGCATCCTGGGCCTCCATAACACCTCAGCAGTGCCACAGGCTGATTACCTCCATGCCACGCCGCACTGAAGCAGTCATTTCTGCAAAAGGATTCCCGACCAAGTATTGAGTGCATAACTGAACATAATTATTTGAAGGTTGACTTTTTTGGTATTAAAGCACTTTTCTTTTATAGGTCAGCTGAAATATGCACATTTTTTGAGATAGGAACTTTGGGTTTTCATGAGCTGTATGCCAAAATCATCAGTATTAAAACAATAAAAGACCTGAAATATTTCAGTTGATGTGCAATGAATCTAAAATATGACAGTTTAATTTTTATCAATACATTATGGAAATTAATTAACTTTATCACAATATGCTAATTTTTTGAGAAGGACCTGTACTCTGAAGGTCAAACAGTTTATTGGGATGACTGACTTAGACTACCCTCTAGTGGATTTATGCAGCATTGCATAGTTGCTTTCTGTTATTTCATGTAAGAAGCCATTAACTGGAAACACAACACGCGTTTGACAGCCGTCACACATTTTGAAAAGACGAAACGATTACATTAACAGAGTAGTTTTTGTTTAATGACTGAATGATCGGGGTTCACACACACTAAACTGCCCCTGCAGTATGTTTAGACCAACAACTTGAGCCGAATCAAACTCTCGTGGAAACTCTCGCGAGGACGGCGGTTCAAACGGACAAATGTACCAGTATTTGTCCTCAGACAAGAACAGGTTATACAAGATAAAATGGAAGAGATGCAATTTAAAAATGATTGCCTTCGACTGACAAGTGAAGGTTAGAATATTTTTTAAGTATTTACTGAAAATAAATTTGGTTTCTGTCTGAAAAAACAATATCATGTTTGGACTGGACTCAGACATTAAGGATTTATCAAATAATCTACATGGAAATGACCTTTGGCATGTGAATTATTTGGTTTATTTTTTACTATGTTTTTTGTCTCAAATATCCGATCTGTTTATAATATCATAGTATGATTGTCATTAGGTGATTGTTTACTATGCCCACTCTACTGTTGTGTATTTGTGTTGTGGCACTAGCTTATTTTCAAATTACTTGAATGGGTCCAAAATGTAAACAGTCAAATGTAAATCAGTGATTCTTGAGAATAGGGACAAAATGGGTTTTAATTTTCCCATATTTTTTTTTAATTATTTCTCAACCTTATGTATGCAAATATGACAAATAATGTTTAGAAAATATGAAGATGCTAAGGTACAGGCTCCCAGTTGCGAATTTTTAAAAAAAAATTACATTTTTAATCGACCTGACCCAAAACTTTGTCATCACCATCTGACAAAAATAAATCTAAAATGATTTTTAAAATACCCCATTAGTGATATTTTTACTCAATTTACAGACAAATGCTTCTCAAGAAATAAAATAAATATTATTTAAAACAAAAAACAAGAAAAAGTCCATCTGATGGAGTTGACAGTGCATGATGGAGTTGACACAGAACTGAAGGTGGTGACAAACTAGTGAGTAAAATGAAAAACTTGGTACATCTGAAGTAATGCAATTCATGTAAAATACATTAAAATGAATTAGTTGCACAATTAAGTGAGATTTGACAACAATTTCACTGAAAGAGTCAGAAAAACTCTGACGGAGTTGACATCTGACGGAGTTGACGAAATGCCAAACTACCTCAATTTATATGATGTTATCCTGAAGGAGGCCATATTGTAGCTCGTCAGGTCCATGAAATCTTTACATTATACCAAAATTAAGCTTTTATTTCGCAAAATTTCATCAAAGTTTTGTAAATTGTCAGTTATGGAGTTGACAAATCATGGTTGTGACAAACAACTTAGGAATAAAACAGAAGAAAAAACTAAAGAATAACTTAAGCTAACCGGAGCTAACTAGCCCTCCTAGCAAAGGAAGAGAAAAGACAACGTCATGGGGTCCTCAGAAGTTCTGGTGCCCCCCAATAATGCCTGATTTTTTTTACATTCTTTTCATTTCTGACGGTGTTGACAAAAACTAAGGACAAATTTCAACGGAGTTGGAAAATATCTAAAAATTATTTTTAATTCAATTTATCGATACTTTTATAATTATTTATATGACTACTTATACTTAATGGTCATAATATATAATTTTAGTATTTCTTTAATTGTTTTAAACTATAAGAATGTATTGAGTTCTTCTCCTGGACAAGGGCTTTTACAGGCATCATCCACCGACTACAATGTTTAAAATAAAAAAATATTCAGCAAAAAAAAGAAAAATATACATTGTGGTGCTCACATGACCCAGGTTAGTTTAGTTAGATATTTGAAAAAAATATATTTTGTGTATATTTTATTCAAATTTCATGCTTTATCCATAGGACCTGTTTTGTCCCTATTCTCAAGAATCACTGAAATATTAAAATGCAAACATGGACAAAGAAAATTATAAACCACATTGTTTTGGTTTTGTTTTAAGTGCTGTATGATGCTCATCTAAGGTCCGTCTTTAGCTACTGTATATCTGTTGCATTCATCCAACATCTGCCCTGTTAGTGTTGAATGCTACAAATAAGGATTTCACCCAATTCTCACCTGACTGTCTTACTTAGCATTTGTACACTTAAACAGTGTAGATGAAGTTTATGTTTTATTTTATTTTTTTGCTGTTTCAATTAAAGTGCATCATGAAGACAATATGATCAAATTTAGTCTGATAATATTTTTAAATTCCTCAAAACCTAATGTATCTCCTCTTTTAAAGTGTCACATATCTTTAAAATAAAGTACAGCCATGCGAGTTGACTTTTGTTGTCAAGTAGCCAAATAATTTAGCATCTTAGTGTTAGCAACTGTTCGCCCACATTTTCTGAGAAAACAGTAAACATGCTTGACAAGTTTGAAATTATCCAAGTCTTGACAGAGCTAAGCACTGAAAGGCACAGAAAAATACCTTTAAAAAAATAAAACATTATTGAAACAAGCCAACAAATACAGAACTTCCCTGTCTCTGGGATTCTTTCAAATTTTAGAATTTTTAATTCATTTCTTTTATGTTGCATGTTATAATTATTACAAAGATGAATGTGGGATGGTTCTGTCACTCTACTAACACGTAGAGTCACTTATTCCATGGAGAGCTGTAGCTGTGATACATTTCAAACTGATTTTGAGATGCTCTCTTGTTTTAGTGGCAGCAAGAGAGAACGCAAAGACAGAAATAATGATGACTTTGGTTAGGACATGTTATGGCTTGAGAGCAAAGTTCTCAAGCCAAGATGATCACTTCAAACCAAGATGATCACTTCAAAACACCGGAAGTTTGTGTTTGAAAACTTCAAACACAGAGCTAAACACTTGAGGCTTAGCAGAGATGTTTGAACGGATGGATCATAACAGAAGCACTGACTTTACTTAAAATCTGTTCATCCAGTAGGGCATTGGTTGCTTTTATTTGTGCATTAAAAAATATTTTAAAACCCTTAAATATTTCTTTCAGTGAAGGATTTAGAACCCTATCTCTTCTCAGATGGTTGTAAGCAAAAGTTATTCAGCTGTTAGTGTTTTAGAGAATTTAAAACAAAATGACTGAAAATGAGTAAATTCATCCAATTCTATTTACTTAACGTTCTCCCTTCACAGTGCTCCATCCATGTACCTGGTAAATAGAAGAAAAGTATGATCTTTTGACAGCAGTATTTGCTTTATTAACATTCACAATATTTCATTTTTATGTACAGCTGCATATATTACAAATTTCACAGAGGTATTAAAAGTAGCCTACAGTAAAAAAAAAAAAACAACAACAACAAAAACATAGCAGATGCAACAGTCAAAACAGGACATCTAAAAACATTTCTTCCAAGTATAACCCTTAAAGGACCATCAGTTATGATTTACAGCATTCAGGTGTGTAAATTACCAGCATGTTGTTTCAAAGTCTCTTCGTGAATACTGTCTTTTCGGTCCAGAACAAGTGAGCTTCTCCATGAGCTCCCCCTCCCCCAACAACAGCTTCCAGTCTAGACAGCACATGTATATTTTCAGTTTAAATGTGTTCACACAATTTCCTTTACTTGGTCTCAGTAGAAAAAAAAAAAAAAAGACACTTTGTTGTAGTCCAAAGGAAGTTCCCAGCGTCTAACAAAGTTCTCAATCAGCATCTGAATTTAATGCTTTGTCTTCAAACTGTTCACTTCCTCCTGTATGAAGAAAGTTAGTTAGTTAGCTATTTAGAAAATTACAGTTACCTCGAACCACAACTTCTGTATTTTCTTTTCTTGTGGTAACCAGCGAGAAACAGACTGGAGCAAAATATGCCAACTATGCCTTACTGACCTGCAAAGTCAGACGCTTATTTCTCTCCTCCTTCAGTTCTTCTTTCACTTCCTGCATGTCTCGTCTTGTTGAAAATGACAGAAACAAAGATTATTGATGTGGAAAGGTCTAGATGGGTTGACTACACAACAGTGACGGATCTCGCTTTGCTGAAGATGTTTTGACGTATGAAGAAAGAGCAGATTGTCGATTATCTTTGAACACTTTTCTTTTTAAACAAGATTTAATGTATGGAGCATGAAAACTACTCACTCTTGTCGGGTTTGCAGCAGCGCCAGTGCCATCCTCAGCTCTTTGATCTCTGCTTGCAGGCTTGCCACAGTTGGTTCTTCGTCTTTATGGTTTGCAGTTTTATTGCCTGCAACCGCTTTCGGAAAAGCTGGTCGAACTGGAAGCGGAATCTTAGCTGAAAGCTCAGGCTTTGCAGGAACCACTGGGGGTTGTTCTGATACCTTTAAAGATACAAGGGGATTCTTATGACAGTGAACTGCACTTTATGTTACTTAAATACTGAGGTAATGTCAAAAGCCCACTGACGATGCATTTCGAAATATAGAGAATGAGAAAGAGAGAGCATTTAACAGACAGGTTGGGTCTGAGCATTTCAGAATCTGCCACCATCCAAGACCAAGAGAAAATTTACACTGAACATCATTTGAAAACATCTACTATACTGATGACGATTTCCAACCCTATGTCACCACAGTGTCGACATCTTTCATGATGGCAACAATCAGCTGGATAATGCACCATGTCACAAATTTTAAATAGTCTCTGACTAGTTCTCTGTACTCCAAAGTCACCAGATCTAATTACAGTAGCATTTGGTACATGGTGGAAGGAGAGATCGCTGTTCAAGATTTGCTCGAAACTTACACATAGATTCTGATGCTCTGTTGGTTTGAGAGGTTGCTAAATGTGTCACTGACCAAGTAGTAAGTGGAAGACCGATACGGTCAGAACCTGCTCGCGATTCAACTCCCAGGATGCTTGACTATTAGTAAAGCATTTTATTATCTATATACACTATGACTAATACTTGGGCAACCTTCGAAACAATAAACTGAAGATAATCCCACCTTCCCAAGCAAAACATAGCTGTTTTTTTTAAGTCTAGTGTTAAAATTAAAGTGTGTGCAAACTGTAGTGAGCCTGAGTGTACAAATACATAGAACATGAAGATGCAAAATGTACAGATGCTTGAAGAGTGCAGGAAGAAAAGTCTCAAACTGGTTGGATTTAATGTTCAAATATTCAGAATCCACCAGACGCGTCAGTAAACGTTACAAACCTTTTGCAAGACAGGCAGTTTGTCAGTTTGGGGCATTTTTGGTGATGGTTCTGCATCCGTCTGGTCTGTTGCATTCTGCAATAGAGAATTAATGCAAAAATTCACTCTCATGCTTTGCGATCTTAACGAGGCGTGTCGATTGAGCAACCATCTTGAAACCCAGATGATACTTCAGAGAATTGCTTTGTTCATTTCCCAGAATTAATTTTCAGCCCACAAAGCTCGTGCTTGAACTTGTCGCTCTAAGCTATCAGAATGTTGGCAGCTCATGAGAAGTCGAAGAAAAGACAGCTATTTCTTTTCTAATCATACCTTGCCTCAATTTTTATTTTATCAATATTAAATGTTTATATGAGAACCCAAAAGTTAAGCTAGACAATTTGTCCAGAAGAGGAAAACAGTCCCTCAAAAAACAACAACAAAAACCCATTTATATCCATGTATAACTACTGACTTTGTATAAAATCAGTATACAGAATGGCTAGTAGTCATGCACTCTCCAAATCTGGTCTTTATGAAGGACTGAAAAGAAGAAAACCAGAAGAAATCTCTTTTGCATTTTGCCACCAGCCATGTTGAGGATACTGCAAACATGTGGAAAAACTAAGTGGTCTACATGCAAAACCCAATGTGTGGAGAACTAACTCTGCACAGGGGAACCATGGTGGTGGCATTTTATGCTGTTGGAGATGCTTTGCCAGCTTAAGGACAGAGAAGCTAGCCAATGTCGACGAGCTAAACACATGACCATGTTGAAAGGCAAAATGAATGGTTCAGGTCAAAGCATTAATGTACTGGGATATCTGAAAGTGCAGACTTAAAATAAATTTAGAATCCAGAATATTTATTTTGAACAGATTCTGTCCAGTATTACTAAAAAAAAAAAGGGGGGGGGGAGGATGGAATGGAATGGGCATCAATGTCAGTCTCTAGCTATAATTCCAGTGCAAGGTGTCTCTATGAAATGCACTGAGTGGAATACCTGTAATTCAAGACTTCTACTTGAAAACTATTAATTTAAAATCCATTTATTCAAATATATTCAAATGGCTTATTGTCCCACGAATATTCTGATTTGGAAGCAGTTAGCTTCCCATTAGTGCCACAGGATGACATTTAAAATAAAAAAAAACCCTCATAAATGGTAACATATTATTCATCATCACTGATACGCAAAGAAAGGTGACAATATTCATGGAATATTTTTGCATCTGTACAAACTGCGGTTAACACAACCCATGTGGAACTTTGCGTAAGCCCACATTGCAAAACCTTTGCATAACAGCAGGCAAAGGGCTGTTGAAACAAAAATTTGTCTAATACGGAACTCACTTGTAATGTAGCACTCAAGTTTGTTGGTGGCCTCCTTTGTGGAGGCTTGGCTCTATTAGCGGTGGGATGAGTCAGCTTTTCAGTTTGCACATCCAAGCCATCAAACTGGTCGACCGCCTCATCCTCTGGCTGCTTTTGCGAGATGGGAACTGCATCCCCGTTGGTGCTACTGAATATAGTAGATAAAGATTTAAATAGTCAGGTTTTGTTTGCATATTTAAAGGTTTAAATGTAAAGTCTGAAACAATAAAGAGGACAAAAAAATGTTCAAAACATCATCATGTTTTCAAAGGAAAACCAAACTAACTTGAAAGACATTGTTTTTTTCAATCTGCAGGTGCAGACCATGCCAGCTGAGGTTCAAAGTGCAAACTTGCTCATTCTTGCACATCTTGCTCATTCATGCATCTGGTTCAGATTCACTGTATGCGTGTGGTTAAGTTTATACGCACGCATGAAATAATTGCTACTCAACTTATCTGATCTTTAAGCTCACAGACTCATCTGATCAGATATTAAAAAAAAAAAAATTCCTCCAGAATGTACAGACATTAAATGATAGGCAGAAAATACTACAGGATTCTAGAAAGAACTAAAATGATGCATTTTTGTGATGGCTTCCTCATAACGTCTTCAAGGCAGAACTAGTTTTCTTTTGAGTTCAGCGTGTGTGCCTGTTGTGTTTTGTTCAGGAAACAGGAAATGAGCCGTTCTCATCTGTTTAAGTCTGATTTGACTCAGCTGAGTTTCCATTGAGCCACTAAATGGCAAGCATCCTGGCATTCTTCTGTAAGGACTCCAAGGCAACTGGTGGTGGCCACCAAAAACCTGCAATGGGATCTAAAAGCAGGGATTCTGGTGCCAGACCAAAGAGCAGAATGGGTTCCTGACATTTTCTAAAACACCAATTGTGCAGCAGGGTGGCTGGAAACAACTAGCTGCAGAAAGTCTCTAGCAACTTAGCACAGAAATTAGCAATGGAAGAGAACGACTTCTGTGTGACTTACACTGGTAAAAGCTTGTGAGGTTTTTCTTTGATGGGCGGCGGAGAGGGTTTGATTGTTGGCAGCTTTATTTTGGTTGGAGGATTGCTTCTCAAGTCTTTCTGCTCTGGTTTATCATCTGTAAAACAAACACATTGTAATTGATCTATCATCAAAAATCATGTGGTCTAATCCTATATTAGCCGAATTTTCAGTCACATATACCTTTTGCATGTGTTTGATCATTTTTATCCATTGCAGTTGCTTCTTTTTTTGCTGGAAGAATAAAAAACAAACAAACATTAATTTGCCTGGAAGGACTCAAATATCAACACTGCAGATCTGAGCTGAGATTCAACATTGGGCAGAATTTAATTTTGATTTTCCTGCAATACACTTTCTTTGAATTTGTTGCCAAGTTACTTCAACAGTATTTCTCTGCCAGCAGCCAACTTCCCGGGTGTGTTTCTGCTGTGCATGCACTAGCAGATCTGGAGGATGGCATTGCAACGGAGCCAACATTTTCAGCAAAGAGGTCACAGAATCCTGCATGGTGTTTTCCCCATTCTTCCTGTGTGTTAACTGCTTTAGTATTGTGAGTGTTTGAGCTGCTAAAAGTCAGCATGAGAGTTGTCACTTCTGTAGCACAGGGAACACAGGGCAAGTACCTTGCAATCCAGGCTTAAACCCCCCTTCACACACATACACACACACACCATCGAAGCTATGCACGCTTAACGGTGTATCTGAAAATTTTCTGAAAATGTAACATTGATACCCAGATTTTTACCCTTTGGTGAATAAGATGATCAAACAAGGCACACCGTGTGACATCAGTGTGTCTTCACACACTGCAAGCTTAACTGAGTGAAAACAACCTCGATAGTAAGATCATCAGGTTGTGCACTGCCTCCCTCTTGAAGATTCTCTACTTTTCTGGTTTTCTTTTGTTTTGGTAACTACTTTTGTAGTGCTCTCAGGTGTTATGATATGGGGAAGACTTATTTTCACGAGTACAACCAGTGTACCGTAACTGAGAAGATTTTCTGAATGATTGACTCCATTTATTTATTTATTTTTTGACATGCTAAACATTTAGAAGAAAGTCCCCATCGATACCCCGAGAAAAATCTATGCCACTCACAAGAATAACAAAATGGATTTAATATTTTTTTTGTAAGTAAAAGTTTGTATTTAGTGTTAAAATAATTTGCCGCATAGTGTGGTTTTTAAGCTCGTCTCAATTTCAGGTCTGTGGCTGGATATGAAAATTGTTGTTCATCGACTCGCTGCCGTATTTGACAGAGCTCGAGTTATTTTGTAAGAAAGGTAAAGAAATAAGATATGTTGCACTGGTAGATATTTAATATGCAAAAAGACTTGCAGCACGCTTTTCAAAAAATAAATTGCTAAATAAAAAAGGACAACTATGCATCCTCTGTTTTACACTTCATAGTTATGCACTCACTATTTTGTTTCAAATACTCAACTACACCCCTTACTAGAACTGCCCTCTGGGTAGTGAGCCACATTACCCGCCACTTACACAAAGTATCGGAAATTATCAGTCCAAAAGAGAAGAATAAGTTTCAAGAGAAAATATGTCACAACTACTGTAATAATTGAACTATCAAAGTGTTAAGTGTGCAAGAACTGGAGGTGATGTGAGAGAACCTAAACACAGGCCTGGATCTATAATGTTAACCTCAAAAGCACAAAAACTGCTGAGCATGACCAAATTATGCTTCATTACAGATGGAACAGTCGAAATAAAAAGCGGACGACTGCACGGTTTTAAGACAATAGCCCTACCTTGGCTGCTCAGAGCATTGTGCCACATTTCCCTCTCAAGCAAGTCATCCACAGAGCAGTAGTGGCTCAAACGCTGGTTCTATCTGGCTGTAAAAATCTCTGTGACAGAGCTCTCGTCTCCCCCTCCGCCCCCTTGTTTCCTCCAAGACTCCTGAACTGTGTCACATGATCAGTTTAACCATCCCCCAGTCTTACTACAGTCTGAGACATCCTGTGAAATTGTGATACCGCCTTGCATCATATGAAATTATGATGACGTATTAAGAGGTTAGTTGGTAAAACTTGTGTAAAGCAACTCGGTAACATGCCTCCTAGCAAATGTTTTAAATATGTCTCCTTTAAATGTGCTACCATAGGAGAGAGTTTTGTAAACAAACACATTGATCATTTTTGATAATGTGCCACATGTGCTTCAGACCACAGTCTTAAATTATAACACATCCTGCTTTGAGGTACCTTGCGATATAGTCTGTAGATGAGCTTATTTAAATGTGTCTAAATGTGCTCTCATTACTCTGTTGAACTCGCTAAACAATAAAATAATACCCATATAACCTGTTTAAATAAATCAAGTTTGAAAATTAATTTTTTTTTCCACAACAAACTATAATACATTTAATTTGAACTTTGTAAGCTAGACAATTATGTTGTTCATATTTGTGAAATGGTAAAAAATGCACATTTTTTCAAAAATCTGAGTGTGATTTGCATACATCTTGTTATCAAATCTATGCACAACAAAGTTTTGCTGCAATTTCAGTGCCAAGTCTTTTTGGGTACTTCTCTTCAAACTTTGCACATCAAGAGGCAGATGATTTTTTTTCTCTCATTCATGTTTGCAGAGTAGTTCTAGTTTAGTCAGATTGAATTGAGAACATCTGTGAGCAAGAAATCCCAACCATTTCCACATGATCATTTAGGTTTAGGATTCTGATGAGACCATTTGAACACCTGAATATGACTTGATCCAAACCATGTTACTGTAGCTTTGGCTGTATATTCAACAACCCTGGTTGTTGTTCTGCTGGAAGGTGAACACCAGCCTTATGTCTTCTGAAGATATAATTTAGTTCACCTTCCCATCAACACTCTGAGCAACTCCCCTGTCCCTGCAAAAGAAAGCCATCCCCACACTGTGATCCTTATAAGATCATGTTTCTTCATGGAGATGGCATGTTAACGTTTTTCCTCCATGTGTAGCATTTTGCATGTAGGTCTGAAAGTTATTTTGCCGTCATCTGATCTGGGTATGCTATTCCACATTTGGCCTCCCTACGTGGATTATGGTAAATTGGAACTGGAACCTTTTCTAGCTTTCTTCCAACAATAACTTTCTCCTTGTAAATTGTCCACAAACATAAGATAAGTAGTGCGCATGTCTACTACATGCGCACTACTTTACTTTACTTTAGGGGAGCTGCAGAGATCTGCAGCTCCCCTAAAGTTTTTCTTGTTTTTGTGACTGGTTCTCTGATTAATGCCTACCTTAATCAACCCATCTGTTTAGACAGAAAACCACGGATTGGCAGGTCTGTAGTCTGATACACTTCAGTCCAACTACTGATGGATTAAACTGAGTTGAACAGTGTATTCCTCAGTCATTATGATGCTTTTCCTTCTCTTACAAAACTGAGTCCATCACAAAACAGCTGTATATGAGATTAAACTGCATACAGTTTGACTCCTGCATACTTCTGAAGTGCGTTTTGCTTGACCTCATTTAGGGGCATGTAAAGGCTGAATGAATACGTGTTATACAAATATTCCTTGTGTCATTTTCCTCCAACTTCAGCAGTGTGCTATTTTGTGTTGATTATCAGATAAATTAAAATAAAATAAAATGCATTGAGGTTTTTGTTTGAAATTCTAGAAAGTATTCTTAGAAAGCTTAAAGGTCATGAATACTTAATCAAAAAATAAAATAGTGTTTTTAATACCCGATGAATTAATTGTTGGAAGAAAAGTTTATAGATGATTCCAAACAGGAAAGCTCCAAAGCAGCACAGAGAACAACATCTTACAACTTGCACCACTACGTCTCATCTGCACTTTTATAAAACATCATCTCCTAGGAGAATAAAGGAATGCAATAACTACGTGAGTCGGGACTTGTTCTGCAGTCCTGACAAACTGTGAATCTTGCTTCCAAGTTTAACATCTGCTCAGAAAGCAGTTCAACCAGGTCCAAAAGAATAAGCCCACAGTCAGACCCAAATATTCAGAAATATTAACGCCAACTCTCCAAAAAAGTGTCAAACATCATAACGCCAACTCTCCAAAAATGTGTCAAACATCATCTGCTGTTATGCAGCTGGGTTCCGTCAGAACAGAAAACATGCTGTTCTCTTACCTGGGAGTTTTATAGTGTTTCCTCGAACAGGTGGTTGGTTTGTGATTCCAGACTAGAAGAGAAGAAACAGAAACTTAAAATGGGTTTCGTTCTGGGTCTTTTGGTTCGTTACAAGCAGCTGCACAGTTTTTCCGCAGTGGGAAATTTCCAGTGAGTAAGTGTAAAGAGGAGCTTGAGTCATAATGGGCTGCAAACCTCCTAAAGCGACACTATGGACCAAAATAAAGGGATTAAGCACCAATTCCAAACAATAAAACGTATTACTATTAAACATGTTCATGGTTTCGTGCTGATACAACAGGATGTTTTAAGACCTTCTGGCTAGACAATGTGGGAAAAAAAAAAAAAAATCCACACCAGCTGTGATCTGTTTGCTGTGGTTGTGTGTTTACTCACTTGCAGAATGTCTTTTGGTGGTAAAATCATGACAAAGTTGTCAGGAAAGAAGCCGTGGCGGCCGTTCAGCTCCCCCTCCCACCAGCCTTCATCTTCCGTTTCCTTTAGAACAAGATTAAAGCGACACATTAGAGCCCCAGTGTCCTTTGGGAGGTTAAATCGCTGAACACAAGAGTCTCAAAAGGTCAAACAAAATACAAATTCCTTATTATTTTATGAGACAGGGGAAAAAATTACTTTGCTAACTGCTTCATGTCAAAAAGTGTGTCCTGACAAATCAGTTCCAGTAGTCTATATAAGGGCCCTGTTTTTTTTTGTTTTTTTTTAAACAACATTACATACTATGATATTTCTTGGTATTTAGGATGTCAGATTGGCTCTTGCTCTGGCTGACTCAAGTGAGTTTCCTGAACTAAATTAAAGTTGCTCTGCACCATTACCCATTTGGAAACAACAGTGAAATTTTAGGACTGCACTATAATTTCACTGTTGCCAACTGCTTTATGATTAGCCAAGCAAAAGACAATTGTCTGATTGCTTTAGAGAATCATAAATAAAAAAAAACTATTATAAGCTCCTTATTAAGTCCAGGAAATTAAAGTGTTCATTTTCGTAAATTAATTACATAGATTTCAATGCGTTAAAAATTTTAATATACTCTTACGGAATTTATTTGTTTATTTTTTTTTACATACATAAGTCCCAGACTGAAATCTGTTTATTGTGTTTCAAAGATGCCTTTAAATCTGATTCCAAGCTCCATCCATAAACAATGGCCATGAACAACAAAGCTGCCTTCCTTGGCACACTGGGGATTCATTTTTGCTTCAAAAAAATGACAGGACACTGGAAAAGACTATTGTTGTGGGCAAGTTGTCCAAAAAGGTGTTAGTGTATCACAGAATATATTCAAGCCGAAAATACTATCTCAATGCTGGACATGTTGCAGCAAGCAGCGCTGATGTCAGTATCCACAATTTCTAAATAACTATTTTTTCAGAGAAGTTGCATAAAAAAATAATAAAATCAGATTCCTGAAACACTCGAAAGCTTAAATGATATAATAGTACTTTTCACTACACTGGTGCATAAATAGCCTAAATAATATGTTAAAAATAAATATCTGCTTTTGAGCTCAAATGGAAATTTACTCCAAAACTTGGCAGTAATAAGGGGTTTGAATTGCTTATTCTGTTTTTGATTAAATACTATTAAAAAAAAGACCTATTAGCTCGATTAACAAATTTTAATCAAGTCCCACCGCTGCATCTTATTGAGGAGATTTTAAATAACTGCACTGTCTCCTCTTCTCTCAACGATTTCACACTATACTCCGGCAAACATAGCGATACATCAGTACCACCATTATAAGACAAGCCCCACAAATGTGGGCAAACACTTTTCTCTGTTTAGGAAATAACATTTCTTGTTGCTTCTCATCGTTAGACCCAAGTCATAGACGAACGAACACTAAACAGTGGAGTGAACAAACTTTGAGAGTCTTATGTGTTTTGTCACCAAGGAAATGCTGAATAGTTTGTATGAGAAACAGAAAATAAAAATAAAACAAAAAAAAATAATAAAAGTATCTGGAAGTATCTTGTGTCTTCCACATAAAGACGACATTCACTCTTTATGGAACAAGTCTGTAATAAAAAAAAAAAGAAGAAAAAAAACCCACTTCCCAACATGTGTATGCTTTTCCATATTTGGTCACATAGCAACCACAGACGTAAATATATTTTCCTCTATTTTATGTGAAAGAAAATACAAAGTAGCGCCCTTCTGTAAAGTGTGTGTGCATGCGTACTTATTAAATAATTTATTACAAAGAATTATATTGAAACCTACAAAGATGTGTTTATTTTGTCTTTATCTCATCACAACTTCAACTCCGATGTTTTCTTTTTTTATATGAAGGTTCCTGTAAATTTTTGTTAAATTTTGGATGAACTGCCAAAAATATGAAAGTACCTCAGCTATGAAAGGTTACAACCTAAAATGTTTTCAGTAAGTAAAAAAGTCTTAACAACTGTTTTTCTTTATTTATTACAGTATTAAACTTGGTATTGTTTTCTTTTCTCTTATTTGATCTCTGTACAAATAATTTTTTTGTCTCATCACAAGCTTGTCCCCCCGCCTAGGTGTGAAGGTGCCATTTTTATTTCCTTGAGAGAGAAAAAAACTGGTTTTTCCTGTTCAATGTGACAAGTGATGATAAACACAGAAGCTACCACAAAGAGAAACAACATTACAAGGAAGGGAGGACTGCAGGTACACCATGTGAGACATTCTGTGAGGAAAAGGACACGACGCTCAAACCTTGTTCAGAATGGCTACAACGTTCCCCTTCTTCAATTCCAACTCATCTGGTGCTGTGGCCTTATAGTCAAACATAACCTGGCAATACTCCACACCTTGGAGAGAAACACGAGAGATAACATGATCTAGGAAGCTGAGAATTATTTGAATCATGTGACAGGAAATGAAGGTTTCAACACTGATGACTGATTCCATCCGCTCCCGGAATCACGACAATAACAGCTCAGACTGTAAATGTTGGTGACTAACTGCAAATGAAGGTCATAAACCTTCAGCCTCTCTGATATTTCATTCTGTTGTCTATTCTGACAAATCAAGCCACGACTCCACCTAGATCACACACGAGTGAAGTCATTGTCAAAGTTTGTGTCTGACTAAAAATAACCTGTTGAGCTGCTTTCAACTGGTGTTTAAAATAGAAAGTGTGTTAGCCGCGTTTATGGACAAACAAAAGCCTTCAGGCAGCTGGGAAGATTTAAGGAGGGTAGGAACTCACGGTTCTTTGCCTTGTTTCTCACACTGGCTCGCTGGGATATCTTTATAGGAAAAGAAGGAATATAATAATTAACAGAATGACAGTTCACAAAAGTTCGAGTGATCTTATTTGTGGTAGACATACATCTTTGTTAAACACAGCCTCTGACAGTTTAGGCCTGGCCTTGGCCTCGTTTTGCTTTGCGTCTGTTGGAAAAATATCGAAATTAGATTTGGAGAGTACGTTAAAAGAAAACGCATAGCACATTGTTTGGCTACCAACCTTTGGGGGAAACAAAAATTTCTTTGACAAAATTTGATGGAAATGCTCCCAATTTGCCATTTTTCAGGCCCATCCACCAACCATCTTCAATCTGCCGTTTAAAAAGAGGAAGAAAGGGAACAGGTAAATGTTTTTGATTAATCTTACATACCCACATTGACGATAAATATCTTGTGTGCATTCCAGAGATTAAAATCTGTCCAAGCAGGTTTGTCTGATGATTCCCAGAATTGACACGTACAGATTAAGTTTGTAAATGTAAAAAAAAAAAAAAATGCTTTTGACTTAAGAATACAGAGTATGCACTTTCAAAGCTGTTACAATACAAATACATAATTTCCTATGTTATAATCAGTATAGAATTGCAAATAAATTTAATAGGCATACATTAATCTATTTTAATACACTGAGTCTATCACTTTTCAATCTTAATTATTGTCACTTTATTGTTAAAGGATTTACTTATTTACATGCAGCACTTTTGGACTTCCATAGAAAAATAATTGCCCTCTGAATACCAGTGGCATTTGACACAATATTTAAAGGTTTCATTTGCATGAAATGTTTAGGATTTTGCTTTAGGAACTCACTTGACGATTGTTGTTTTTCTGGGCAGCTAAACAGTAATTAAAAGTTTTGGGGCAATGTTTTATCCACTTAAAAATATCTTTCAGCTACAGCAGGCTGGGCTTTCAGCCTAAATGCATCATGATAGTTGAAATAAAACATCGTTGTACCTCTCTGACGATCTCCAAGGTTTCACCGACTGCCAGCTCCAACTCGTCTTCATTTTGGGGAGTGTATGCAAAGGCGACCTCACATTTCCTGGTCTGAACCGCATTCTTTGCTGAAAAAGATAAGGTAAATAAACAAGAAGCCATATCAGTAATCACAGATTAATTTAAAAAAAATAATCCTTCAAAGTCGCTGCTTGTTTTCATCTTCCCCAACCTTCTCTATACAGTATATTACAATTGGCCTTTGTGTGAGCGGATGTGGCTGCATATATTTACAGACGGCTTACTGCCCTCTCGGTATGACTCTCTTCACCGCAGCGACCACAGTGTTTAACACGTCTTTTTTTAGATTACAAAAGACAAAACTAAACAACTCCACTGCTTTTTCTTCTTGGTTTATTTTAAGTTGACTGGTGTGCAAACTTAGAAAACTGGCATATTTTGGGAAATCAATAAAATCGTTCAAAACTGTCCGACAGGGAGAATTTGGATACCAAGTTAGGTTTTGTCAAATTATCACTAATATTTCCACTAGATATCACAGAGGGCTTATAGTAAATCCTTGTTTTAGTTGATTTTAGTATTTAAAACAATCTGAAAATCTTCATGTAAGTGAAATACAAGCTGTGCTAGTTAATATCAAATATCTACACTGGACCATTGTCGAGTTTGTAGTTTCCTCTGCTGAACGTCTGTGTCACCATTAGCGCCTGAAGTGGTCGGGTTTGTCTGCCTGGTCAGCTAATTGTCAGTAGGCTACTCCTAGGTAGTTACCAAACAAAGAGATTTGTAACAGCACAGGAATGCTCCGTCCTCAATGCCTTTGCATTTGACTGACTAGTCTCAGTAAATGAGGTGGATAAATACAGTCAGAAGACTTAACTACTGATCAGTTTGATTAAACCCACTGGGTGGTAATTCAAAAAAAAAAAAAAAAAAAAACTAGGTTACCTGGAGCTCTGCTATCAACTTGAATCAACGGTACAAATAACTTCACTTAATTGATTCACTATGAAATCAAAAATGAAAGCAGAACATTTTGTTTTGGCAGTGTGAAAATGCTTAGCCAAGAGAAAATTTGGATTAAGCAAATATTGCATTTCTTTCAATATGTTAAACTTTTTTTTGTTGTTTGACAAAACAGGGGGGGGGGGGGGACCACTACGCTACCTGAACACACCAGAGAAGTGATACAGTCATAGGTCCTGATTTTCATGCTTCAGAACAAGTTTATTGGGCATATTTGTGTTTTTTAGTGCAATGTCTTTCATTTTTAAAACATTTTGTTTGTAACTCAATGTTAGTTAAATGGATCAAAAGGTGAAAAAAAGCAAAGTATAAAACAAAGTCAAAAAAGCCCTAGATGCTTTCAGAACCACTAAAAAAATCAAAACTAAGTACTTAATTTGAACAAAAAATTGGACTGAGATACAGAGACATATTTCTTGTTGAGGGGCAAACAGATCAGAGGGGAAACTTTGATTTTGGTTTGACTCTTTTTAAAAAAATGTTAAAATAAATAAATAAAGCCATAAGTAAACAACAAATTGAGCTTTTTTATATATATTCGGATGCCCTCTGTGCTTCACCCTGGACATAATTGTTAATTTATAAGTAAAATGTTCTTGAGATGAGTCTCATAACGCTACTGACAAAAGTAGGATTTTAAAAATTGCTCCTTGTCAAAAAATAAACATTTAGATGTTTTTTTTTTTATGTTCTATATACTTTATATTTGTCCTGTCATGTAGACATTTATGGGACAATGCTTCTTCTGTGTACAGAATAAATACACAACTATTGTGGTATTGTACGCTTAATTAGGTGATTATAAGGAATATAAATATGAGACACTGCTAGCGTGTCTCATATTGATCATTTCAAATGTTAAAAGGCAGACGTACCAATTTTAATTTACTGCTCATCTGTTTTTGACCACAGCAAATATATGTAAAAATATCACTTTAAAGGGAAAATCGATCAACTATTTTCTATTTTTCAAATTCTTAAGTGTTTGCAAGAAAAGTAGAACATTTTAATTTCATACGTTTTCTGATGCTTCGTGGTTCCCTCATGCTGTCTCCCATCAAATAGACAGGAATATCCTGCATTGGAAAAGACAAAATGAAATATTTAGTGCATGTGCAGTTAAAAACACATGCACCCGCAAAATGACACTTCCCAGTGACTCAACATACTTTGGCAAAGGTTGCTGGGAAAATGCCTCTCTTCCCCCTCAGCTCTCCTTGGAGCCATCCGTCTTCGTTGGCCTTGGTGACGTTTGTGACCACTTCGCCCATCTTCACCGTTAGCTCATCACTCATGGTGGCCTCAAAGTCGACCAGCACCAGCACCTCTGTAGAGACTTCACAAATGGGGCAGAAAATTAGAGGCGTCTCACAATGGCTGTGGCCTCACAGCTGATGCGTCCTGACACTTCAATATCTAGACAAACCTCTTTAAGCACTCGAGGTTACACAGGAGTCAGTGTGGAGTAGCTGACAGAATTTCTAGGTTTCTATTTTTTTACTTGCAAAACTCACTTTTAATGTTAGTACTCTCCAGCAGCATTAACATGACACATTTAAATACTAAAACACATCAGCGAGAATGATCTTTGGAATGAAATGGCAAAAACAAACAAGTATATTGAGGTGATGTAATGCGGTGTAGTGGCATTTACCTACAGTTTAAAGACTTTAGTTTCACTTGCAAGTCAAATTAAAGTACTTATCTTACATGAGCAATATTTCTTCAACTTCATTCTTTCATTCCTCAACTGTTGCCCTCCATGCTTAAGGCTCAACCCATCCCCCAGGAAAAACTATCCACAAATTATTTTAAAAATATGAAATACCGATCGGCATAATGGCAAAGCTGACTCACCCATGTTGTTTTTTTGTCGTTCTCCCTGGGTCTGAACTGTATAAATCCTTCACAAAGCAGCAAAACAGCAGCTAAGCAAAAGCAGAACCGAAAGGTTGTGGTTCTGGTGTCTGACTGAGATAAATGGAACTCAAGGCCCTTCTTCCGCGTTGTCAAACATTAACATTGAGCAACTTATCCTGAGGCCAGTCATGACAAGTCAGCAGCAAGGAGTAGGACGGATTTCACATGGGCTTTACTGGAGGAGAAAAAATAAGACAAACAGGTACAACGGGTTTACAGTAAAAAAGACAAAAACAAAAACCAGAAGTCATATGGGCTCCATTCAATGGATGACAATAACTTGCCTAGGGCATCTAAAATTTTAAGGCCACAAAAGTTAGAATAGGTTCTTGTATTTTACTCAACTTCCATATAAAATTAAATGAATTCAGGTAGAACAGCATTTAACTAGGTGCTGAATCAACACTACAACGCTTGAGATGACATAAAAGATTTTCCAAAGTATGTTTCTTATAAAACCACATCAATCTCAGTTAGCAGATTATGAGACTTGCACTTCCTTCTTTGATTGTCTGAAGACAAAGCCTAGATGATCTAGTTTGAAAAAAAAATCTACTTCAAACATATCTGTATAAGAGTACTGTAGTTGAGAAGCAACAACTGTTTCTCCAATTGATGACACTTTTGATCATTGGCATGGGTATCACAATTAGTCAAACCACGGCTCTGGCTTTTATAGGTGTGGCCACACCTGCCACTCTTCAACTAGCTCCACCTGGTTGTTGCTTCCCTTTACTGTGAATGAGTCAAGTTTGACCTTTTACTTACTCTGATTATGTTTTTTCAGGTCTCTTAGAAAAGGGTTTACCAGGATATTAGCTCTTGCCCAAGTAACCTTCTTATTCACAGAGGCAGGGCCCAGAAATGCCCAAGATTTTAATGTTTTAGGAACTTGTTAAGTAATGTAGAAAACAACTGCATGCTATATGTTAACATCTTACTTGAATTCTCTTATTTTACTAATTTGGAAATTGTTTCATAAACCAATCAGCTGTGGCTGTAAATACTGATAAATGTGTTAAACATTTGAAGGGAGTAAGTAGTTTTATTATATAGAATTACGACATGTTTGCAGCTTTATGAAAACCACTTTAATCATGAGAATCGGTAGTATTTTGAACTCTTTCTCCAGTTGTGCTCTTGGTTGTAGTTGACAGTTTTTTTTTTTTATTTTTTTTATTGTTGTCCAAAACTGACAAGTGGTAAACATTTGTGAAATCAGCAGAGCATGGTGCTGAAAGTTGCCAAAGAATGATGAGTTTATGTTTGAAATGCCAAACTCACTCCGTAATATGAACTGAAGACAAATGTGAAATGTGAAAACAAAGTCTGCAGCTGCAGTTTGAGGTCATGAAGTGAAGATTTACATGGCAATTTCTCTGGTTTGGAAGAAAAAGTCAGAAGAAAAGTCAATGAGATCAAAGCAAACTGGTAACCTGTGGAGGGATTTAAAAGCTCTCAGTTATAAGCAATAAATACTCCAATTCTGAAAACTAAACTTCTGGCTGCATTTTGATAGATGTAATTTCTGTACTGGTTTTGACTGTCGACTGATGTGCAACAGCACGAATGGGCATGTCTCTTCCATAAACAATAGCCAGAAAAGCCGACGTTACACTATCGAGTCACGCAGTGACTGTGCAAGTCTCACATTTTTCCAGGTAATGTCTATTTTGCTTAAGGTTGATTTAAAGCAGTCTGCAGACCTCAACAGACATTTTGTACTAACAATGTAAACAAAAAGTAAAAACCTTCCATAACTGATCAAATTTATGTTTGGAAACAACTGTGGCTGCGGTTTTCTGTCTCTTTACTCTCTGGTTATGTCCCGAACTGCGTCGTCCTATTTGCAGTTGTTTAAAACTCCATGAGCAAAGAACCCAAGCCACATATGTTCTTCATCATTAACATTTGTATAATTTTTTTCAGAATACTTCAATATATATTTTTCTATGTTAAATGTGTAAAATGTATTTATATCGTTCCTTTCTTTTGTAAGAGATTGCTAAAATAAACAACTCACATTGAGAGCAATCCATTGTAAAGTATTTAATGAATTAAATTCAGAGGGTTACATTTTTTAAATAGTCTTTAGCAATGTGTCGTCAGGCCTTATGGTAGTCTTTCAAAGAATCAATTGAAGAAAACTTTCATAAATTCTATAAAATGTTGTTCCTTGGAAGAATTTTTTATTTAAATTGACAAAGGCTTGCTTTACATAAGCTCACTTTAATAAGACAAGTCAGCAAAACTCACTTAGGTAATCAGTCTCTTTAATTTAGAACCACAGAGAAAAAAAAACACATCAAAAACCAGAAAAAAACTGTAATATCATTTAACAAGATCACCTTTAACCAGTCAAACTGTCATCTAAATGAGCTGGCCTGTAACATACATGTAAGACCTGTGAATTTTATCCTAAACTTAAAAAAGTCACAATCCACAGAACTAATACATTCATTCAAGCACTGAATCTTTTTTTTTTTTTTCGTTTGTTACAAACTACAGACAGGACAAATTCACTTGCTTTTATCATATTTAAGTGAGCAAAGTTCACACAAATTACATATCTGGATATTATAGATTCAATAGACATTCACCATAGAAGTATATCAAAGACTTAAGTAGCAAAAACTATTTTCTCTATTCCCATCATATTAAAAAGCCAGTCTTCCCAGTTAAATAAACTGGAATTAATTTGCCTATTTTGCAAATCCAAAATGTTTAAGATCAACCAAAACAAACTGTGAAGAAATATTTGAAACCATTACTCCCATGTTAAATGTCCAGTACCCAAAGAAAGACTGGTGTAACTTTGGTTGGATGTTATGCCTTGATACTGTGCTATTTAAGCTTTAACCCTGCAAAGTTTGGTCCCATTGTCAGATCAGGGTCACATGATGGTCATCTCTGGTTATTTGCAAAGAAGATGTTTTTTTTTTTTTTTATCATGATGAAAGTACTGGCAGTGTAATATTTCCTCCTAAATCATGTACCGTATTTTCCGCACTATAAGGCGCACCTAAAAACCTTCAATTTCCTCAAAAGCCGACAGTGCGCCTTGTAATCCGGAGCGCCTTATATATGGACCAATACTGAGCCACAACAGGTCTAGCAACTACGGTAAGCAACCGCCGACTTCATTTTCACCCGTAGAAGAAGAAGCGCGTGGTGCATGCTGGGATAGTTGTCAGAACGCTGGTTTGTTAATAAAGTTTGACTGACCCATCTACCTACCGACCTGATAATCAGGTCGTTGAGAACATGCGCACAGTATGTTCTTCATGAACATGCTGTGCGCGATAGGAGAGGGGTGACCATCGTCCGCCCACGCCTCGGCCCAGTCGCGGAAGGCTCTCCTCGCCGACCGGAGTCAGACTGTTTTGTTGACATTCTTTATGTCAACAAAATGGCTTTAGACATTCTTCCGGGGTGCTTCGACTAGGGTTACCAAGGGACCAGCCCCTATACATTTTCCGCCGGGGGGGACAGAGACTGCGGCGGCAGAGTGTCGGTTGGTCTGTGTTACCCAGAAAGCAGTTGGGCACAATATCTCAACACCAACACTGTGAATGAAACAGTGACTGGGGCAGCCTACTATATAAAGTACTCGGGGACCACTTTATTATTACACATCCACATTTGTAGAGTACGGAACAAAGGGACGGGCGCAACCCTAACTGTAGCGTCTGTTCTACGCGCCTTATAATGCGGTGCGCCTTATATATGAAAGAAAGTTTTAAAATAGGCGATTCATTGAAGGTGCGCCTTATAGTGCGGAAAATACGGTACTTCTACATTTACAAAGACTTATTTGATTAAATTGTGCAAGCAATAAAAAAAGCAATGAAGATTTCATTGGCCTGAATGAGAAATGAAATGTTGCAAAATGCATGGAAGAACTCAAAAAATAGAAATTTAAATGTAATGTTTATAAGAAACCTTCTTAAACAGTACTGCTAATAGTCACATAGTGCAACCTAAAATAGGAGATATTAAATGTATAGTGAAAGGAGGGTATCCTGCTGTCTTAAAATATTTTAATCAGCATCAATTAATCCATTCTAGCTGATGCATATATGGATTCCACACGATTGATTATTCGTCTTCTACTCATTTCTCTATCGTTCAAGTCTGTCCATTGATTTCTTCCATTTTGTGGTCCTGATCTGTCTCATTATTAACAGCCCATCTCGCACTAATTGTACAAGCATTGCCAGTTGGTTTGCGGATGATGAATCGTGTCCTTCCAGGAGGAATGGCTCCCCGACCTTGCTCTTGGTTTTCTACCCACGTAGCTTCATTGCCTCTCTCGTCATGCTACAAAAGTTAGGAAGCAAAGAAGATGTTACGAAGAGATATGAGTGGTGAAAATAGCGAAGAAACTGGAGGAATTAACTTTAGAAACAGAGGAATCCTTACCATAAAGTATGTTTTGCTTTTGTCACTGAACTTTGAGTTCCAGTCTTCATTTTTTGTGTTTACTGCCATGTTCACTTGGTCGCTGTGCGAGCTGTTTCCCTGATGGCTGCCTTTGTTCCAGTTTCTTCTTTGGATTTGGATTTTCTGGAGTTAACAAAAAAAAGATGAATTCTGGGCTAATGCTGAGGAACACCCACCCACTAGCCAGTTCATTAGGTACACCTTGTTAATCCCAGTTGAGCCTTTACAATTATAATCTTAATAATGTGACTGGTGTAGACTCTTGAGTTTTTCCACTTGTTTTTTGGTATTGACATCTTTAAATCTGGTTACCATGGAGGCTGTGGGAGCAAAATAAACTGATTTTTGTATATAAACGAAACCATCTTAAGATAATTTGAGGCTTGTGGCGTGGATTATCCTGCTGGTTTCAGAAGATTGTTAGACTCCAGCCATAACAAGATTGATTTGCATTTGAATGATTCCCGAAATGTACCAAGACAATGTCCTCCCATACTATTATACCTTCACCACCATGCTTCGTGAATAACATACTTTCATGTTATTTACTATAAATTTCGATCATACACCAATTGTCGCACCTTTGAGAAAGCAATGTGAATTCTGTTACTGTCCATTTTTTGTGAGCCTATGAAAATTGGAGTTCTATTTCCTGCTGTTAGCTGCCAGGAGTTGCAATGGTTGAGTTCTTCTTCTGCTATTGCGTTTTGCAGCATACCTTGGTTGGTACAAGTGGCTAGTGGAACTTTTATTGCCTTCTTCTCTAGAATCAGTTGAACTCTTGAAATCAGCAATACATTTTTATCCATGCAACTGGATATTGTCTCTTTCCTATACCATTTCCTGTAACCTAAAGAGATTGCTATGCATGAAAATTCCTGCAGATCAGCAGGGCTTAAACCAGTCAATCTGACATCAAAAACCACAACCTGTTGTTGAGTTGTTCTTTGAGTTACAAAGACATGAAATGGTTGTTATTGAGGGAATAATTGAAGCCATGGTTGTTATTGAGGGAATAATTGAAGCCATGCTGCTAAATAAACTCACAAATTCTTCTTGCGCTCGTGCTCCTTCCATTGTTCCGGGTGGTTCCCTCTGTCCAAGCCATGCCTTGCTAAAGATTTCATCTTTAGACTCTAAATTCCCATGCATTAATTCTTCATCATTCTGACAATTGGAGGATGAGGAAGAGGAGGATGAGCTGGAGCGAGACCGTTTCCTGATGCTTTTTCTGCAGAAAGAAGTAAAACATCCACAAATTCATGAATTGTCATCTACATGACCCAAATTAAGGAACAACTCTAAAATACGAGGTAGCTGCACATACTTTGACATCTTGTGGTATTTTGAGCAATTTTCCTCTGATTTCTCTTGACCAAAATCTTGGGAATTTCCTGTAACTCTGTCATGCATGGAATATTTTTTACGACGCTCTATGTCCAAACGAAGATCCATCGGGTCACCCTTCAGTTTTTCCCCACCGTCCTGGGCAAATCAAAACAGAGAACAGAACGTCGTGGACAGACTTTGGATTAGCAAGATAATTGTTGTCTTTCTGTTGTCAGTCAATGGGTTGTGCACTAAATGGTGAGGAAAAGGGGGAGGCAGGAATACATCATTCACACACGGATGACCTGAATAAGACCAAGCCACTTCAGAATGAAACTACCAACAAGTGCTGAGTCCAATCAGTAGGAGTACTTATTTTAACAGCTTTTGACTTAGCATTTTCAATATATTGTTGAAATGAGCTGGAAAAAGGGTCAAGATTTGTCTCAGATACACAGTCCATTACCTTTTCAAATCAACTTGTTTCTAGTCAAAGTTTTTTATGCTTTTATGAATCCTGAGCCATCAAACAGCACCAGTATATCCTCCACACTTCACTCGCCTTTCATGTTTCACTGTGCTTCTTGATGTTGATTGCCACATTCAAAGGGCTTTCAGAGCAAACTGTCTGGTAAATTTCCTGTTTTAAACAAACTTCACTTTATTTAAATTCTAAATAATACAATGAACTGACAATGCTTGTATGGAATGTGGGATTTAAACTTCAATGACTGGTTCCGCAGTGTTTCATAAGTCATTTTGCGGAATTAAGCATGAATCCAAATAAATACAACTCTGTTCAATATAGTAGTGATTAAGTTTGGCCCAATTTATTCACAATAAGTCGGACTCTGTTTGTGGTTCTGTTTAATCCAATACAAATAATTCCAAGAAAACACTGTACACTTTATGCCAATTCAACCTATTTGATCCAGTTAAATAAAGACCACACAATACTCTAGATGTTTACGTAAGCTTTAGGAAATCATACAGTGTAAATGCACAACTCATACAAAACCTGTTCAATTTGTTTTTTCCAACTATAATAGTTCATGTTTACCCTAGCAATGTTTGCATTTCCCATTTGCAAGCTGACTCGATGTGTCAGAGCACATGGAAAAGGAAACTGTGATCAATCATGTGTGGAACCAAGTGCAGTTACATTAAGTGCTTACAGTACTTTGCAAAAGTTACAACTACAAACTACAGTGTATTTTATTGTGACCAAACACAAATGAACACAAAATGGAAGTGGAAAGAAAAATGGCACATGCTTTAAAACCTGCTTTCACAAATAGTAAGCTGAAAAGTGTAGCGTACATCTGTATTCAGGACCCTTTATCCTTATATTCCTAAGGTATGAGGGTGGCAGCATCATGCTGTTGAAGTGCCTTTTCTACAGCAGGAGCAAGGAAGCTGGTATTGTTGGAGAGATTTATGTAGCTATATGCAGGGGAATCTTTAAGGAAAACCAGTTAATCTGCAAAGTCTTGAGTAGATCATCACCTACAATAACGCTAAAACAAAGCCAGAGCCAGGATGATATGGTTAATCCAAAAACATATTAGTTTTATAAGAGAGGTCTAGACCTTAATCTAATTTAAAA
Organism: Poecilia mexicana; assembly: GCF_051168715.1. Classification (NCBI taxonomy): domain Eukaryota; kingdom Metazoa; phylum Chordata; class Actinopteri; order Cyprinodontiformes; family Poeciliidae; genus Poecilia; species Poecilia mexicana. The sequence continues at coordinate 9,193,710 of NW_028263385.1, forward strand.
TCCATTGCAGGATCAATTGATGTTTAGACAGAAAATCTAAAGTCTCTGGGTGTGCAAAGTTGTTAAAGATATATCCCAAAAACCATCAGCTGTAATTGCATCTAAATGCTACATGCTTAGCAGGACAGATAAATGCATGAAACATTTTCACATTTGTACTTGTAAAAAGAAAAACAAATCCTATATAATTTTCATTCCACTTCACAACTATGCACTACTTTGTTTTGGTCATTCACATAAAAAACAAATAAAATGCATTGAAGGTTTGAAGTTACAATGTGAAAAATTGTGGAGAAGGTGAAAGGATATGAGTACTTTTGCAATACACTGTAATGCTGGTTATTTTAGTTTCTCTTTTGTTATTGTTAATATTTTTTTCATTATTTTTTAGAGCATACTTACAAAGACATTTCTTAAGAGTCCCTTGGACAGGCTTTGGCACTTCCATTCCTGACCATATTGCTTTATTAGCCTCAGTCAAGCTTGTGCCCACAATACAAACAAATCACCATGTGAGGTGATACAACAAACAAAAAGGCCAAAGTGCCTTTTTTTCTTTATTTTTTTTAGACTTTGACCATCTTCCCTCATGGAAAGCCAGGGGCTTTAGGAGGGTGCAGTCTAAAGGCATCTGGCTTGCTCGCTTGTCTGCTGCAGTTTTTCCAACAAATGTCATACAGCAAAGTGTTCAGTCACCTTGTAAGTCCCATCCTCTGAGCTTTTCATCGCCTCGAAAAGCTGAGGGTGTTTCTTAAAAGCACTTGGTGAAACATCAATCCGCCTGTGGGAAAGAATCACAGTTGAGGCCAAAAAAACAAGATTGCATGTGGTCGACACTTGAATAGCCACCAAATAAACAGCGAGTTATGCTGGACCAAGAAAGCAACATAAAGTGAAATAAAGAGAAAAAGAACCGTCAGAAAACAAAACTGACCTCCACCAAATATGAGAACAAAAAAAGAAAAAAAATCCATGAAAGTCTGTTGATTATCAGATAGGAAAGGTGAAAGAAATACCTGACAGCTGTTAAAAGAGGACGTGAAGCCACAGCACACTGAAGGTGAGAGGGTCACTCAATAGGCGACTCTACCTGTGTATCTCTGGGCTTTTTCTTGGCTTCATCATTTCCTTCTCTGCTGCTTGCCTTTGGTACAAGGTGAATCGCTCGTTTAGAGTCATGCCAGAAGACGGAAAGTGCTGGGCTGAGAGGGTAAAGGTTCAAACAGAAGAGGCTATGGATATTTATTTCAATTCACTTCTCATACAGTGCCAGTTCATTCTTGTCAATGATTTCTTGATTGACAAGAAATCAAGAAAGTTGATTTCTTGTCAATCAACTTTCTTGATTTCTTGATTGACAAGAAACCTCAATCAAAATCAACCCAATTCATTCCAGTATAATCCAATCACATAGACTCCAATTACATGCCTTTCAACCCAATCCATTATGGCTGTATGGGTTTATAAAGTTCTGATGGGTAATGCAGCTTGTACTGTGTGTCCAGAGAAGTTTCCTAAGTAGATTTCTCAACAAAGACCATTGCTGTTGTTTTATGTTCCTTTTAAGTGTGCTACATTATTCTGATCTCATTGCTGCTTCATCATGTTCTGAACTTCAATGACTCAAGTAAAATTCTGAAAAAAACAGAGCCCATCTATTTTTATTACTTCAAAATTCATACCAGTTGGAGAAACTGTGATAAAACATAGAGCAGACATGTGACTCACCCTTGATGTGGTGAACAATGGTGACAATGTGCTGAGCAAACAGCTCAGATGGGCTTCTCTGTGACTGAGTAGCCTGAACGTGTTGAAAGATGGAGCGAAACTCCTGATGCTTTTTCGATGACTGCACCAAGTCCTGAGACAACTGCCTCTCTTCAGCTAAAATATCTGAAGAGCTGAAATGACAACAGCGCAGTCAATCAGTTATAATAATGTTAGGCCTACACAATTTATTTGCATGAGATAGTTACAACAATTAGAACAACCACAACCCTTTTACCGAACTGGCTTACCTGCAGTTCACGTCTCTGACTGAAACCATTTAAATTTCAAACCATGGCAAAGAGACCAGTTGTTCAGAGAGCATAAACATTCATCAGTCAAACACATAATACTTGAACCTGTTTATGGACACTCACCTTATAGTGTCATCTCTTAGAAAATCCATTCTTACATTGCACTTTGGTTCCTGTTTTCTTAACATAAGAGGCTTGTCTTCTCCTCTGACCATAAACAACTCTCTGTCAGAATTTTGCCTCAGTGGTGTTTCAGGACACTGAAAAGAGGGAGATTTGGCTGTCTTCCTTATGTTAAAGCTAATTTCTGAAGACAGGTCCTTGAAATTTCCTGGTGACTCCCTTTTACCAAGTGCAGCAGAGGCTTCTGATTTATCCAGTTTTCCACTGAGATACATCTCCCTTACCATGGCATCGACCTCTGTTTGCCCAAACTGTGCACAAGCTGGATTTTGCCACTTTTCGAAGAGTTTTTGGGCTGAATGAGAGGCCTTGCTCTTTGGCTTTGAAGCCTCATCTCCATTTTGCCACTCTTTCTGGAGTGACTTTAAAGGTGGCCTGATTATCATCTCATCATCCTCGTCTTCCAACTCAGCAGACAAAAATGGGGAGGCCTTCAAAAAGTTTCTCAGTGACATTTCCCTGTCAGTGTCCTCCTTGCGTTGTTTTGGGAAAGTGTCAGAGGTAACTACTGAAGCTTTCCCATTCGATTTTCCTTTTTCATTATCTGCATCACTGGCTTCTTTGATTTTGCCATTTTCACAAGCAGATTTAGCTTTTTTGGTGTGCTCCTCCAAAAACCTACGGAATAGAAGAGATAAAAAGTTGCATGAAAGAAAAACTCAATTAAATTAGTAGAAAAGTATGTATTTGATCTATGGAACAAAACCAGGTTAAATGAAACATGTGAATGCTTAAACCTCATCAAACATTGATGCAATCTATTGCAAGTTTGAAGACGGAACAAAATAAATTTGTGACATTACGCAGAAAACTTAAAGATAAGCCTTACTTCTTAAAAGCAATGGAGAGGGCCGTTTTATCTCCATCCAGGTATTCCTCAGTGCTGAAGAAGTCAAAGCTGGAAAGCATGGGATTGAGACCTTCATTAGAGGCCTTTCTGACTGAGGAGGAACCTGATGCCACCTCCATCATGGGAGAGCCATTCCTGGTGTCACTTGTGATTTTGATGGGACTTGGCTGATTAACAGTTTGGTTGCTTTGCCCAACATTAGCTTCAGTGTTGACAAGGGGACTGCTTTTCTTTGGACTACTGCAGTCTGACGGGCTGTGCCAGGTCCTCTCAGCTTTCCCACAGCCTGCACCTTCTCTAGCATCTCCTGCCAATAACCCAACATGCTCCAGTGGCTCGTCATCTCCCCCTCCTCCTTTTTGGACTTCCTTGGAAGCCATATGCTTCTCCTTGACATCTTTGGTGTTTTGATTATTCAGCAGCGAGGCCGCCTTGCGTTTCGGAGAGGAGGAGTGTGACGAGGAAGAAGAATGCTGCGAGTGTCTGGACAAGGGAGAGGACGATCTGTCAGATTGTTGAGTGTGACCCTGAGGGGGACTTCCTGAGCGTTTTTGCACATTGTGTGATCGCCCTCTTGAGTGATTTAACTGCTGTTGCTGCTGCTGTTGATACTGCTGCTGTTTTTGAGGGTACTGCTTGAAATTTTTCCAGTTCGGACGAAAGTTATTGTTGTTGTAGCCACCACCCCCACGGTGGTAGCGTCCACGGTTAAAGTGGCCCCTTCCTCGACCCCTAAAATTGTAGGGCCTCCGAAAGCCACGGTGATACCCTCTGAACTCTCTGCTGTTCTGGTACGACCTTGGATATTTCTTCTCCCGGTTGTAAAATGGAGAATGAGATCTTGACCGAGACCTAGAGCTATGAAGAAGCATAGAGAAAAGACAGCATGTGGTAATTTTAAAAAAGCTATAAATAGAAACTCATAATAACGATTTTGAACTCTTTGACTAAACAGATTGGACAGATGGGTATGCTGGGAGTATTTTCCCAGATAGATTTGGGTCCAATCATAACAGTAGTTAAGAAAAACAGCTGCTCTGTTGATCGGAATGAACCAGCACTCTTTAAAAAACAAGAATTTCTGTCATGCTGTTCCTAAGTTTTATTGTCATGTAAATTGCCATATGAATTGACAAGCTCAATTGGCAAAAGTTATGTGTATCATAAATTAGCATAGCATTGCCCATGCCCTACATATTGCTATGCGCTCCTGATCAGATGGATGAAAAAGAAAAAGAAAAAAAACTCCTGTACTTTTCCACAACCTACACAAAATACACATTTTGAAAATTCTTCTGTCCCAAAATTAACAGTCATGGTGCTGAAACGAATAGGGTGCAACAAATCAATCTTATTAAGGAAATGCCATTGCTAAGCCAAAACTGGTAAGCAACACTCCAAAAATGCTAAATATTATCAAGTATTTATCTTGGTACACATGAAATATGAAAAAAACTGTCAGCAAGATAGCAGCTTATTTTGGGTCAATAATTATTGAATAGCAATAAAAAGTACTGGTTCCATTGGCATTTTTTTTCTTATAACATTGAACTTATTATTTTCTGTATTTTTGAACTTGTTTTGAAGATGGCATCTTTTGCAGTGCTGCAAAAAATAGGCATATTCTCCTATTTAGCAGAAGAGAATATGCAGGCTGCAGGCTTTGAAGGCCTGACTAATTAACAACCCATCTAATCTAAGGTCTATCTATAGAGCTTTTCTAGTCATGACTGACCGCTCAAAGTGCTCTACAAGGACCACTCACAAACATCCACACATTTATACACTGATATATGGATTGGTAATCAACTTGTGGTTAAGAGCCTTGCCCAGGGGCTCAGATTGCAAAACCCTTACTCTTCTTATTGAGCGACAGTCACCTGTAATGTAACTGAATGATCTTATGTAATGGGCATCACATTTTTGAGTGTGCAAAGAGTCAGCTAAGATCTGTAAATTCAGATTATTCACAGAGCACCAGTTCCTAACAGTTATTATCATAAAAAGGAGATCTGCTGTAAAACTGGTTAGTGGGGTTTTATCTTTCTGAATTCCTCTCTACCATGACCTGGGTGTGATGCAGACAGACGTGTTGCAGCTCTGACATGTTGGGGTGTTTTTCAGAAATCGTTTTTATTTTACCATAAACATTCCATTCTTAAGGTAGGTAAAGTTTACGTTTGCCTGAAGAGTGGAAAAATAGATATTTTTTTATTTATAGTTCTTACAGAAATCCAAATTAACAGAATTATGCAGGGCTTTATTTTTATAAATTGGACACTGCTGACCAACACATCTGTACTCTTAAGGACAACAGCTTTGACATAAAATGAGTAAAACCAGTCAAATAACAGCTTTAACAGGCTCAAGATGTTTATCGTTGGCATGAAAACATAAACACCTTTCCTAAAACCTTAAACTGCAGGATGTGCTTAAAATTTGTTGTGTCTACGTGCTGTGTGTCAGCTAAAAGTGACAAAACATATGTTGGTACGTAACATCTGTGTTTTCATGTTGAGAGAGGGTCCAATAAGAGAGAGAGCCAGAATTCCTCTGCCAAACCTGGCATGTCCACAAGGGGGCTCTGCTGCATTTCCAAATGTGCAGCACACAAACCTGAGGCTTTAACACAGTCTTGGAGTTATGTTTCTATACCTTTCTTGATATCCTAAAGCAATCATTTCATGCAAAAATATGCTTTCTTGAGATGAAACAACTTTTTTACTCTATATCCACAACTTTCTAGTTATATCTTTTAGACTACGAAAGTTGCACATTTTAGACAGCAGTTTTCTTGAGCGACTCAGAGATTTAATCAGCAGAATTTTTTTGTAACCTTTTTATGCTGCTAGAGTTGGAAGTGACAGCCAAGTATTCAATGCTAAAAGAGTTATAAGTAAAACCTTACTGAAATTCATCTAAGTCCAAATAAACGTACATGCAAGGTACAGTAGAGCACAATGCCAAAATGGGTAGGGAAAGCAGATCCACAGAACATGCAAATACATTCTGAATCCATACAATCTGTAAAAGCATATAACTCACCCTGCATGTTTTGTCATTGCAATAGAGAGCGAAAGAGAGACGGCAGCACTCTGAGCAGTACTGCACACTTTACAAGCTACAGATACTCTGGACAGCTGTGGTGGAGCACAAGCAGAGTCACATGGACCGTATAAAGGCAGAAAAAAAAAAGAAAGGAAAAAAACTACTTGAATCCTTGTTTGACTCTATGTGTGCCACTCACAGACTCCTCAAGTTTTAAAATGTTATTAAGAAAGAACGTTTTCTGGATCTTGATGCTTCAAGTTAGTGACCCCCTTACTTGGTCGCTGACTGAAGTGATGGTGTTTAGTATATAAAATTATCAGAGGTAAGAGTTCATAGTTGAGAGCCTTTTGCCAACTTTGACAGCTTGTGAAAATATTTCCACCACACATTTTCTTTTCCACACAAAACCTTCTAGTTTAGATGTTTTTTGAATCTGTGGGGGGGTTTTTTTAGGTTGACTTGTGGAATATATGCAGTAAAACAATGCAAGAAAAATGTCTCTGCATTTTAATGGACATACACAGTTTATACATATGCAAAGATATTCCGAAAGAATGTTTGTTTACATATGTATTAGACTTAACTCTGTAAATATATAAATTCATCCATCCATTTTCAGTTCCTGTTTGTTAAAGCTTATTTGCACATGTGTTACGGTGGTTTGAGGTAGAATAAAGCATGAGATTCCTTCCATGTCTCTTCTTTAGGCTAATTTTAATACAAGCTGCGGCGCTTCCAGGAAATTAGCAACCCTGCCTTTTTATTGCAGTGCCACAGTCATTCTGCCAGAAACAGCAAATGCATCAGTGAAGGTTCACAGCTTCTTCCAGGCACACACAGCTCACCCTCATGACTGGGCTTTACTGCTTTCTCTGCTCGGGGAGCACAGACAAACACTGGCTTTTAAATTTAAAGCTTTGACAAATATTGAGATTATTCCATCAGTTTAAGTAACTTTCAGATGATTTTCAAAGTCATGCCAGTGCAGCTGGGCCTGACTAAGGTCTTCTATCAGCAGCTAGACTCCATCTTAAACATTAATTTCCTCTTGCTCTGTTCATATTGGAGTCGTGCTCTGAAAATACTCTAAGAAAAGTCGGGTCTTGCATGAAAAAAATCCAATAAACGGATAACAAGAAAAGCTACTAATTCAAATAATTTTGCCATCATTACATAAAATGCAACAGAATATAAAACTTTAAGCACATAAAAGGTAAAGAAGGCATCAGGAAATTTAGTGCACACTTCTTGTGATTCTTTTTCTTAAAATTACACTTAAATCAGTGCATTCTTCGTTCATGTATTTAAATGTAACGGTTGTTCTTCACCAGGTCTTAATATGTTAAAGTCAATAGCGTGTCAGCACATTCAACAATCACGAAAAAAAAAAAAAAAAAGCATATGACCTTCACCACAAACACAAGAGTGACCTTTCATACCTGTACCGGTGCTTCCTGGACCGGGAACGACTTCTGGACTGTGATGACGAACGGGACCTGGATCGGGACCTCGAACGGCTACGAGATCTCGACATGGATCTTGTCGACCTGGACATCGCTGTGCTCAAGCTGTCACACAGAAGGATGGTTGGGAAATCAGGGCACTCATTAAATAAAATATCTGTAAAGTTAATTAAAAAGGCCTCTTCACATCTGAAGTTGCAGCAAAAAGAAAATAAAGCCTTTCTGAAGATTAAGTTCCTTAAACAAAGCTTCCAATCATCCAGGTTGCATGTAAAAAGCATGATCTGAAGTCCATGTTGAGCAGCTGTGATAAAGGAAGAAGGCAGTATGCAGAGCAGATCAAACAGAGGCGGTTTTATTTAGTTGCTGATCATTTGCATAGAGGGCCGTCTCCTGTCAGTCATCTGACTCCTTACATTATTAGTCTACAAAACTTGGACAACATGCTGCATGGATTTTGCATCATTTACATTCATTTAATGTTTATATATGTGAATTAGATCTCTCTAGCCTGCCCACTTGTATTGACACTGTAAATTTCCCATTTCTAAAATACTGCTTCAAAAGTATAAAATAATAGAAATATACCTTTGTGTCCCACAGTGGGAAGATTCTGGTGTAACAGCTGCAAAGTGACACCACATCAAGACATGTAGGTTCACACCAAAAAAAAAAAAAGCATTACAATATATAAAGAAAATTGAGAAAAATGCACTGTACAAATTTACAACATAAAATACAGTGCAATTATGAGAAATAACATACACAGATCCAAGGAACAATAAACTGAGTAGGATCATCTTTTTAAGTACATAATGTGTATTTGTGCATTAAAAACACCAGACTGCTTACAATATATTAAAATAAAAACAGAGTATTCAACAGAGATGTGCAAATACCAGCAGAAATGCTATTAAAAATAAGTACATTTGTGCAAATAACCAGTTTAGTTCTTCAGCAGTGAATCAGTGAAAGGTAAATGTTTACAGATGTGGTAAGCCGATTTGCACAGATTTATGAAAGGAAGTAATGAAAATTCCTGTACATTTTAAATGTCAGAGTGACAGTTTACAGAACGAGGATGAAAAGGGCTAATCTGGTGTTTATCAGATTAGGTTAAAGCTTTACTGTTAAACTCAGGTCTGACAAGGCCACAGGTAAATGTTTAACAGTCCCTTCACCACACCAGTGGAGAAGAATGATTTGGAAATGCCAAGTGGTTTCCTGTACGTTAATAATCTGTTATTTAGATACCAGAGAGCAGTTTTCCTGAACTCGCATGCTCTAAGCAAACAGGTCTGTACAAACTTTTAACTGCAACGTTTTATCTTGTAGCTTCCCTTTATGACCCCAAAACCGTACTTTAGTACAGTACGGCTTTCTATTTCTTGCCAATGTCCATGGGGCATTTTATGTTAGGAACAATTGAGAGTACATGCAAGCCAGGGATCAAATAATTGATCTCTTCTTATTAGAGCCATCTTCAGGGATTTTGGAGGGAGGATATTGCAGAATACACGTGACAGGGAATTTATGCGCATCACACACAATTGCATGGTGGTCCTGCTGTGCATTCTTGTTACTACTTAGGTAAAGAACTGAAATTGTTCTGTTGTCTCCTGCCTCCAGCTCATGCTCAGTGAACTTTCCACTCCTGTTGTACGTTGAGGTTTGTTGTTTTTGGCTCTAGAAGAGCAATTTCCTGCAGAAGAGCCTCAACAGACCATTTCTTTAGCCAACTGCAGAATTCAAGACAAGCGGTCAGATGTGGCCCTTTGCATTATGAATGGCGATTTTCCTAATTTATGCATTTCTATCTGACAAAGAGGTACATCAGCATTTGATCTTTTATGTACTCCTGTGCATATAATTGTTTTAGGAGGGTCATCATCATTTAGTCTGTTTTATGCAATTTCACCCTTTGCTTTCACCCCTTTTTATACCATTTATATGCCAAAAAGTGCTCTCATAAACAAATAGACATGAACAATCTGCCCTGTCCTAGATTATGAAACACTTTAGAGTCTAAGGGAAACGTCACATTTATTTATCTGTACATCTTTAATTCTGTCAGACTGAGCCTTGCCATGCGTTTGGAAAATGTAATGAAATAATTCAACAATATCTTATTTTGTGCCATTCAGAACCAAGTATTTCTTCACACTACAGAATCACATGCAAATCAAACAAATTTCAACATTAGATAAACATGAATAAATAGGGAATCCAATTTTCAAATGATTAATTGATCAATAGAAAAAAAAAAGGATACCAGACCTTATACGGAAAAAGCATTTTACCCCTAAACCTAGTAACTGGTTGTGGCACCTTTAGATATGTCATCTGTTATTAAACATTACTAAAACTAGCTATTGTTTATCAATCTAGAAAAATGTTGCTGCACTCTTCTTTGAAGAATGTCTCTAATTCAGCCAGAGTGAAGAATGTCAGAGCTTGAATGACCTGTTTAACAAATGTATGTCCATCCTTTCACCAGGCAAGTCCAGGCATTTAGAAATGGACTTGCTGGTGCGTTTTGGATCATATGTCTAGCAGCATATGGTCACAAACAGATGAGGAAATTATTCTTCATGTTTGATTCAGAGGAAGAGAATTCATGCAAATTCATCGAGGTTATGAAGCAAATGAACCGGTGAGAATCACAATACCACCACCAGATTTGACCTTTATAAACTTTTTCTGAAATTTACATTACCCCCGATGCAAAGTGGGACACAACTTCTAAAAGTTTTCAGTTTGTCTTTTAACAAACCAATTTATTTTTCAAAATTATTTGAAGAGTGATAAAGATGTGTTTTGGTAAATGTGAAAGGGGCAATTGTGCATTTTTTGCTTGCGGTGATTCTTGTCTAAGAGTTGCCAATGGATGATATTTTTAATGGGATCTTAATCTGAATTTAAAATATTTTTGGTGTGAAACATTTTAAATGCTACAAAATATTAAAGCACAAGAAAACTGTACGACTGTGGGTTTGTTTTCACTGCACTATGCATAGATACATTGTGCAACATCACTACAATCCCCTCTTGTAAAAACAACATACACTAATTAAGTCCAGTATAAATCTTACTAGTTCATTGCAAATAATTTATGTTCTACCTGAGAAACTGAGTTATATCTTCAGGAAATTTGTCTCTCTTATATTATATACAAGATCATTTAGGCTACAGGATCTGCATATCCAAGTACTGAAGAAGCAGCAAGCTAACAGGCATGTTCGGATGCACATAATGTGGTGTGATAGAGATGGAAGCCGGTTGATGGAGGTGCTAACCAGGTGAGGCAAGGAGAAGGATTATGAAACTGCTGCAATTTTGTTAATTGAAAAAAAGCTTATTAAAATATTCCTTGTCCAAACTCATCAACATTTTAGACTCTGTGAAGCATCACTTTTAAACTGCAGTAAATTATCCAGTGTGTTGGCTGGCTGAAGTATTTTTATAGGGATGTAAAGATAAAATCCCAGGTTTTACCTCTGGGTACTGATCAAGTCCCTTTAGGAAGGATAGAACCAGAGTCCAAGCAATAATAATAATAATAAAAAAATAAAATAAAATAATAATAATAATAATAATAATAATAAACACAATTTCAAGTTGCTGCTGCTATTTAACTGAAGTCAAGGCCAATTTCATGTTAGACAGATTACAAACTGCAATACAAGTCATGATCATAATTATTGTTCTTACAAATTTGGGTTTCCCCTGATAACTTGGATATATTTTCACTTTATTTTCCAAAGTTCACAATTAAAAAGAGACTGTATTGACTGCTGAAACTCATGAGCTAAATCTGATTCTTAAACTGATCTGCGTACTAACAGTCAGCATAGAACAGAATTTCTTTCAGGTACCATAAGCAAACTAATCCACTTGTACAACTTTTATAAACTAACATAACCATTTTCTCACTGTCAACTCTATCTAATTGTGTGGAAGCTTGATCAACTTCTTCATGCAAATTGAAGCATTAGCAACAGGTTTCAAGACTGTCGGTCGGTGTTTCAGTCCGACTGCTCCATTGATAACAGGCAGCAGCAGCCTTGGTGCACCTCCCTGTGTGGTCGGGAGCCTGGTTACTGAGATTTTAGGCTGTGGAGAGCTTGGGTCTTTCATCACTCAACACTTTATTTTCAGACACCAATAAGCACACTGACATAGAATTACTTAAGTTATTTGTATTATATGCCGGGAAGCATTCACTGAGTATCATTTTTTTAATTTAAGGACATATTTTTTCCCATATCCAAACCCAGATCGTGTCATAATGCTGTCCCTTTCCCAGTATGATTTGTTTCTCTGAAGAAAAAAAAACAAGTGGAATTTGACTATCAAGTCCTTAATCCAGGTGGATTTTTTTCTTTCTAAATATATCATTAATACTGTAGAAAAACATAGAAGGAAGATACAGCCACATGCAAATGCAAAACAGGAACAAATAACTTCACAGGAACAAGGTGTGAAACTAGAAAAGCGGGTCTAAAACACAGAGTGGCTAGTTAAGCAATGAGCAATCAGGGATGTCATATCTGAAGCAAAGTCAAACAGAGCTGTTTTCTGCAAGATACACTAACACATATTCACACAGTTAATTAGGACTCCCCTCAGAGAAGACAAGAACAGCTGTGTAATCCCCATCAGCTGTTGATTTCGTGTAAGGGCAAAAACAGCTCTGATCAACAATGACACTGCAACCTGATAGGCCTCTCAGAGCGTTTGAGGAGAAACGCTCCTCTCAATCAGCCGGCCTATCATTAAGACCAGGATGCCAAAGTGGCAGCTGGAATCACATTTGCTATCTATATGTGCTCCTGAGACACCCTGCCCGCTATTTCAGAAAAGCCACAGCAACTGTCACTGGCACAATGTTTAGCTGTTGAAATGTAGCAGACTCTCTTTGTATTCCCTGAAGACACTTCAGTACATGCTGGAGCTGTTAATAAATAACAAAGCCACTGGCAGCATTGCATGTGGCACAATATCATTCCCTTGGCTGGAAATTAATGATATTCTGAGAACAGCTGACATCCTCTTTTCTTCAGGGAGTTACAGTAGCTTCAAGATAGACAACTGGGAGATCAACAGGAGTGTCACTCAAAGAAAAAAAGGAAAAAAAGAAGTCAGAATCTTTCTTTTCCTCAGCAACATTCAGATTGCAGTGAGACAAGCGGATCTTTTACAATCTATTTTCACTTTTATGACAATAATCAAGAGTTAACTGCTGCTACATTGTTTTTTTAAAGCCCTTGTGAGTGTAACAGAGGCATTCTTACACTGACATACCCCTAAGCTGTCTGTCAGCACCACATTTGCAGACCTCTTCTGCACAGAAGGTGGAGCTCATCGGCTGAAGGTCCAATCTATTTTGGTCTGCGAGGAACAGTCTGTCAAATTTATGACTTCTATATGTTTCTAAGGCACACTCAGTTGTTTGCTTTCATGTGGCCTGGTGTCTTTGCTTAATGCCAGATACACATCATAGTTGTTTGTGGTTGTTTAGGAGAGGGATAATTGGAGCATTTAACCAAATTCTTTCACCATATAGTAGATAACCTGTTCTGTTAAGAAAGGCCTGCAACTATAAATTAAAAAAAAGAAAAGGGGATGTAATTATGTTCTCTAAAATAGCTGTTTGCATCAGTCATTTCCTACAAGATACTAATATAAAGTTCTCTCTGAGGTCTTTGGTTAATTTATTTATTTTTTTAATCAAAGACAACGCATAAAAGAGGAGAAAAAGCATGCATGTATTTTTTCAAAAATGGCAAGAGATTAAGCCTTTTACTGACTGATACCAATTTGTAGTTTTATATTTAAGGATGGTACCAAAATTCCAACATCTTGCTAAAATCCAATATGCAGATCAAGAAAAAAATTCCAACCTCCAATGAATTCACTGGTACATTGTTAAAGAATAGCACAAATATGGTGAATACCATAGTAGTAATACTCCTACCAGTTTCCCTTTCAAGCTGAAATATTCCATATGTGCTTCCAAAGTGCATACTTGGGGGAAAAAAAAAAAACTTAAATGAGTTGTGCCTTTTCAATGAGCCAGGCACACCCTTCCATAGTGCCTCTGTGTGTACTTTTTGTGCAGATGATGTTTGCCAAAGAGGATCAACCTCAAGACCATATCCTGCTGCCTAAGGATGAGTAAAGCTTTCAAATGTTTTCCTCCAGTAGCAGATTCAGCCTGGACACGGGGAAACCCAAGATGAGCATTTTATGCACTTTTTGGCTGGCTTGGTTAAGGATTGAAACTGTTCACTGAAGGGGGAGGAAAAACTTATTGAAGCCTGTAATCACAACATTCTTCACTGGGCTAACCACCAAGAACAGCAGCCGTGTAACTAGTTAAAATAAACAGCCCATTTTCTTGAAGCTCTCAACTGCATCCTCAAGTGATCAAGCTGTGGAAACTGCTGAATGAATCGTATTAAGGGGCATGCCAAAACCTATAAATGGTTAAAAAATGCCTCAAAAATTCTTCTTTGGTGTCCAGGGAGGCTAATTATTGCCACAACACCTTGTCATAACGTGTACTTAAATGAACACACTCTGCTATGGTAGATTCAACATTTTGTTGTTTCAGTTGTTCCAAAAATCTAACATCCCAAAATAAACTGACAAAAATTCAACAAGTGACTCCCCTTGCACGAATAATAAAAATATAACGCGATATCCATTTTTTAAAGTAAAGCCTATTATTTAATAATACATAATATTTTCACTTTCGTTAAGGAATGAAAAGAAAATACCACGTACCGGTCGGCGTTTTATCGGTCTGCACTCGCCGCCTCACATTCAGTCCTCGTGGTGGAAATGGGAGAATGGTGGAAATGTGTGAAAAGCCAGTTTCTTTCTGTCTCTGGGCGAGTTTGTGCTCCTGAAACCAACTTCTCAGTGTGTCTGACTCGGCTGAGGTCTGCGGTGCTCAAAGAAAAAAGGGGGTGTGACAGTGACAGCTCCTTGCTGCTCGTAGGTTCGTGTTTCCTTCCGCCTTACCCGAGCTCTCCCTACGTCTGACCGCCTTTCACTGGCGTGGCGCAGACAGCACAGCGTGCGCGAGCGTAAGCCACGACCTCGCAATAGATCAGTCCTTTTAAATAAGACAACAAAAGTAACTCAGAAAACCACTGAAAGAGCGTAGGCAATTCAATATGAAAAGAGAGACTGAATAAATGGGCTTATTACACACTTGAAATGCCTCAAGCTTTTACTTAGGTTCATTTTTATCATTCTGTATGACAGCTGTTGAAGACCCAAAACTCAGGTTCCCAGATGAATATTAAATAAGACTGATATGAAAAATGATTCTGGATACAAAGAAGTCATGCTATGACTATCACAATAGAGAAAGCTGGTGACTTTACAGTGTCCATAAGTCACCGAGACACTTCACATGCTAAGGCTGTTAAATAAGCAGGCTGTGCATAATGTTGTATCCCCATACATTTGTTTGAAAATTGAGTGAGTGAGTGAGTGAGTGAGTGAGTGAGTCAGTCAGTCACTGCATTGAGTCAGCGCTTCAATAAAACCATAAAATACTTTTAAATAAATATACAATGACTGTTCCATCCATTCGTTTTATATACCTATATGGAGAAAGGCGGTCAAGAGGTCATTGGGCAAGTGGTGGAGTACACCCTGAACTGATCAGATTGTATGTTTTCATTAAAAATAGGAACGCAAATTCTGCATTTAAGATTGAGGCGGAAAGCCAAAAAATGTAAGATGCTAGAGATAGGTATTGTAATGTTGGTATAAACAGCTATGATTTTGGGTAGCCTCTCCATCTTTGTCCTCTGAGTTTTATTAAATCCAAAATAGGTCTACAATTTGAGAGCTCTGCATGCTTATTTCCTTTTCCAGTTGGACTTAGCACCTGTCTACACTGCCAGTAGTACCAATTCCATGGATCATAACCATGGTATCATTGTGCTTGAATGGACAGTAAATTATAATCTGTAGAGTGTCATCAAGAGAAAGATGAGACAGAAGACCCGACAAGGCAGAGGGCTCAAGACTGCAGTTAGCAATCTGGGCTCCTTTAACATTTCAACAGTACCACAGAAGTAACACCATGCAGAGATGCAGTAAAATTAGTAAGAACAGAAGCTGAGCTGATGTGAGCCCAGCTAAAGGAGGTACCAAGAGCCATACTGCTGGTTGCATGGAGTTGTGGCCCTTTGCTTCATAAGCAGCTGAATGGAGAAACTACTATGAGTTGAAGCACCAAACCATTCATTTTACTGGAATGTTGTAAAATTTGCAACAAAGATTTCTGAACTTTTGACAAAAATCAATTATCATTGAAAATGTCTACATGTTGTGTAGTTTTCAAATGCGTCTTCCATTATACTTTCTACAGCAGAGAGGAATTCTGTCATTCTTGAAAATAAATGACCAGAATGAAAATAACTGTAAAAACTGTCAGAGGGCAACAAGATTCTGTTTGGAAAGCTAAATTCCAGCACTGCCACAGAACCTAATGTTCACACAGCAAAAATGTAGTGATGTCTCCAGCTTGAATTTTAATTTATAAAATGAAGCTTAAAATACTGAGACAAAATTGACATGTATCTAGAGTCATAAACTCTCTCCTTATTTTGGTTCAAACATGGCGAAAACAGCTGAAGCTAATTATTTAACACGCAGAAAGACTGACTGGAGAGAGCTGACCATTAGCCATTGTCGCTTCATGGTCTGGCTGTTAACTTCCATGGAGCTCATCTTCTATTTTTGTAGGACCATTACAATATGTTTTACCCGTTTATAATTATTTAGGAAAGACTATTCCCTTTTCTGCTTAGATGTGACGTGAACAGTAGATAGAATATAACAAACTTATTTGGGCAGTTTTTTTCCCACACAAAAGGCAGGTGAAAGAGTTTCAGTTTCCTCTGTCTAGTGAGCATTTGCAATGGAAATCAGTTTCTTTCATGGCCTTTGCGTAGAGGTTGACATTTGACAAGATATATGTCCTGCTAAATTTATTTATTCAAAGTTAATCTTCCTGGAAAAAAAATACTGAAAGAAATTAGAAAGCATTTTTTTCAGTTAGAGGACAGACAGAACAGAGTATACAACTGTACTGGCTAACGTTTTCCAGCTAAACAGATAAACAAATCGCAGTTCTAAGGTATCTACACAGGCTCAGAGAACAGATTTTAAAATACTTCTGTTATTTCATAAATCACTAAATGGCTTACCACCAAATTACATTTAAGACCTGTAGTTGTTGTTATCCGCTTTCTGGACCTCTCAGATCTTCTGGTTTTAGTCTGGTCTGCATCCCCAGAACCAGAACTAAACATGGAGAAGCAGCATTTAGTTTTGTATGCTCCTCTAATCTGAAACAAACTTTCAGAAAACTGCAAAACGGCCGAAACATTGAGCTCTTTTAAATCAAAGCTAGCCCACCACCTGTTTAGAGTTACCTTAAATTCATAATAACTCAAATATAATTATATTTGATGTATAATTTATGATGGTTATTTTTGATGATTTTGATAATGGCATTTGCCAAAATGTAATTGCTTGTTTCATGATTGGTTGCTGTGTGATGTTTATATTGTGTAAAGTACTTTTCCATTCAGATTTGCATATTGAAATATTACATATTGAACAACAACTTTACTAGATTTGAAAGAACAATAAAAAAAAACTGTAGTTCCTGTCTATGGCTATTACATTTTAGCTTTATTTGAACCAAAACTTAATCAGACCAATATTTGTGATTATTTTGGTAGAATACTGTAAACACTTTAATGGCTGTAAAATACATAGGAACATAAATGACTCATTGAACTCATAATGTACTCTGCAAATAGTGCCCTCAGTTTTTCCTTTTAGAAACTGTCATAAATGTTGCTTTCCCCCTGAAGTTTAAGGAAACAACTCAACATAAATCGGTAACATACAAGCTGCAGTAGTGTATATTGGAAATTATGCATATTAGAAGAGTTACGCTTTTAACTCCCAGCTGCTTCCTGTTCAGCACAAAAGTGTACAGTAGTACTTCTAGGAAACTAATGAAAAAAAACCCCCACCAGAGTTGTCCAAAAATGTAAAAGATGAGAAAAGAGGTGAAGCTGAGCATTAGTTAGACCTTAGCTTTACATGTGATGTTATAATATTTGAATATAATATTTGAAATCTGGCTTATCATCATTTGAATAATACTGTCAAGTACATTTTCAAAAGGATAATGCCAGTAGTTAAATAGTTTAATGACAACCTATGTCAATAAGATACCTACTTTACATACTACCCACCTGCTTTGTTTGTGCACATATCAAACAAGCTGAAGTAAAATACAATGTGTATTTGTCATTTTGTGTTGGATAATGAAGCAAAAGTGAGAACTACAGAAATGCTGAACATTTCATGCATGTTCCAGGTGTTCCTTTTTGGAGAAGAGCTCAATTCGCTTATGTTTAACCATTGGGCATCCCATAAGATCATTTTGTTTTACTAAATATTAAAAAAGGGAAGCATTCCATATCAGTTTTCAATGCAGCAGTGAAACAATTAAACCATTTAACACTCTGTCCCCCCCCCGCCCCCCCAGCAGTAAACCACCTTCGAAGAACATCTGTTATTACTAATGGCCAGCAGCCTGTCTCAGATATACTTCAAACTTTATTTTTTAGTTTTTGTCCCATTACAAATGAGTTTCAAAATCTGAAAAGTGTGGAATGCCTTTCTATTCATTCTCCAACCACCGGATCAATACATTTGTTCAACAACGCATTTATATTTTGTGTGTGGATCAAAAAGTCTTAGAAGTACCTTAATATCCAACAATGCTTTTAACAGCTGTCGTTGTTGTTTTTCTTAAATGTTTTCTAATAGCTATATTTATACTGTAATTTAATCACACACCCAGGAAAACAAACATATGCTGCACATCACACTTTTCAGATTTAGTTAAGAAAAATGTAAACCATGTACTTTTTTTTTGCTAGTATGCTTTACTTTGCGTCTATCATATAAAATATCTTTGAAATAATATTTTGTACATTGTAGTTGTAATGTGACTAAAAGTTAAAGGAATATCTATACTTTCAAAAGGTCCTGCATATACCTAAAACATTTAAATGTCTCTGCATTGAAACTAAGCATATTCCTTTCATGCAACCCCTTGTTCATGTCTGCTGAAAGCCTGACATGGGACGGTTCTGCTTTGGAACATGCCTTTTGCCTTCTTCCCATCCATCTCTCACGTAACTCTGCATCATATCACTGTTGTCAAGACACCGGCTGGGCTATTTTGGGTAATCCCTTTGACACCACTTTCTCCCTCTGTGCCTGGATAAAAGAGTTCAGAGTGCCCCCACTTTTATAACCTCCCCACCTGTTGAGCTATCTGTCTCATTGCTAGCATGCCTGAACACACAGACCTTCAACACTGGTTCTAATAACTGCACTTTAAATCCCCTGAGGTGAAGGACTGTGGAAGATCAACAGTAATGTGTTACTGATACACTTTTTAAGGCAACACAAAAGATTTTGCTTTACCTATGCATGTTTATTTAATTTTGGGAGCTTTTCATTGAACATGATACATATTGACTAAGGAAAATCACTATGACAAACTATTCTTTGTAAGTTTTTCACACACTGCAAAAACACAAAATCTGACCAAGTATTTTGTCTGGTTTCAAGTGCAAATAACTTGGTACACGTGGAAATAAGACAAAGCTAACTCAAGAGTAATTTTTTAGCAAGATGCAGTAGCGTGTTTTAGCTTTTTATTTTTTATCAACGTTAAGGAATTATTAACTTAAAACAAGTTGCTAAAAAGTTGGTTGTTAGTTTTGTCTCTTTTCAAGTCTACTAAAATATTGGCACTGGAAACTTAAAAACTAGACCAAATATACTTTTTGTGTTTTTGCAATGCATCATTACCTGATGAAACCCATATGGTTGTGATTTTATTAAATTCATAAATTGGATTACCATATGGTTCCTTTTGTATGGCGCATATAATATCACAGCTATTGAAAATACAGGGCCTAGTTCAGAATTGCACAACAGGATGAATCCGTGTCAAATCCCACATTAGTTCCAAACTCAGTTGTACCTCAGTCTGCATGTACTACAAAACCTGTAAATCAACTTCCTTCTCCTACAAAATACATTTTCACAAATGCTTGTTTTAGGTTCAAAGGCCCACTAAAGAAGGGCTGGACCTCCTGTAAAAGAAAAAGAGAGAGAAACTAGCTTTTTATTATTTGTGGAAAAGAGTTCTGGAGTTCAAATGTGAATCACTGTTTGGATCTACTTGAGTCAGTTGTGGAGTAAATATTGTTTTATGTTTCTAAGCAAATGTCCAAATATACACAGTAAAAAATCAGAATAAAATGTCATTGGAAAATAATGCGCAGTATTACTTTTTGATGGAAAAAAAGTGCTTTATGTTTAGTAATAGTCCATTCTCAAGAATACTGTTTTCTAAGATTTTCTATCTTTAATCTGTTTTTTTTTTTTAAAAAAAAGTCCATTGACTTTTATTCTGAGAACTCCTCATAAGAGTATTTTGGAGAAATCCAGCCACTTAGAGCCACTTAAAAACATTTGATTCCTGCGATGATCTGTCTTGCTGCGGTGCAAGTTAACACAGAAAAATATCAATCAGCTTACAACTCAGCCTGGTGCTAAACAGTGAGACAACAAAACAAACCAGTGGTAACTATCCTGCTACTGTCGGGTTGCTGCTGGAATTCATCTGCCTGGAGCAGATCCTTGTTTACATCGTAAAATAAATATGTTTTGCATGTTCCAGATTTTTGTTTTGAAACAATTTATTCCAGTATAGAATGATCCTTTATTTGTCCTTCGGTGATAAAATGTATTTTTATTAACATCAAATTGACAAACAAATGCAAGCACGCACTAAAGATAATGAAATGTAATAAAATAAAATTACTTCACAGCTGACTCACAGGTACACTCTTCTATAAAAGTTAATAGAATACAATAAAATAGAATGGAATAGAAATATCCCAGTTGGGAAATTAAGGTGTGGCAGCAGTAGTTTAAAGATACATGGAAGCTGGCATATTAAGAACAAAACAATATAAAAACAGAATATGAGACTTTGCAGTCTCAGAAAGTAAAACAAAAGAAAAGTAAAATTCCACAATCTTAGTTTATTTTTTCTGCAAGTGCCACAGGTTCTAACAATGAAACTACTGACAGCTAAAATCTGTTTTATCCATTGATCTGTTCTGTCTCTGTCCACCATAGGGTGACTTGTCCAAAGAGTGATAAGTGAAATCTGACGCATGTAAAATTATGCAGCACATGGCAGTAATCCCCATGTGTTAAGTGTACCTGTCTGGAGTGGGCACATAGCTCCATTGGATGTGTTTTAGATACACATGCATTGCAACAGCGCTATGTGTAAATGCTACGTGTAAAGGAGAGCTCTGCTTTGCACAATTTGCATTCTGCTGGCAAGTAGACAACTTCCTGTAGTGCACTGCACATTTACATTATTCTACACAAATGGGGCATACTTATAAGCATAGACCATTTTATACTTATTTAACATGTTTAATTAGCTTTTTAGGCATATATATGGCACTGATATTTAACAAAGAATTAAACTCTGTCTCGCCATGTTGATTAGCAGATCAAAATTGGAAGAATTTTAAGTAGAGCTTAGTGTTAGTGGATTACACTTCATCAGTTTCTTAAAGGGAAAACGGATTTCTGTTGGCAAGCCACTGGTTGTCAGAGATCACTCAGTAAAACTGGTTCATGGAAGAAGATTGTTTTCAGCAGCCATAAATCCAGCTGCACTATTATACCTGTCAAATCCAAGAAGTGTTTACGGTCATTATATTTTAGGATTCAATATACAATCCACTCTGTTACATCCTTTCTCATCCAGCAATTTCCTTATATAAATGTTCCTATTTGACTGTAAAGTGAAAAGACACTCGCTATGCCATCAATCTCTGCACTGTCCTGTAGTGTAACCATAAATGCCAGGTTACCGGACACCTCTCCTGTGTCTCTCCCATCTTCTCCTCTTTGTTGTCAACACAGCAGACCCAACTAAGCCTGAGAAGATGAACATGTAGGCATGACAGCTGCCGGTGCCCCAGAGGGGCTCCATGACCCCTGCCTGGAACCTATTATCGCCTTCTTGATGTTTCTAGTGTCAGCAAGAAGGTAGAAAGGTGGGAACCAAAGAACTTTTTATGGGTGCAGAAGATTTATCATGAACTCAGATTATGAGACAGGATGAGATGTGTTTAGTAGGGAAATGAAGAAAGATAAAAAGTTCTCAAGCTTAAGCTAGGACACTGCTAGACTGGCGATTGCCTTCCTGCACAGTCCTGCTTGATAAAAATCACACTATCCGGCTTAGACTTGCTTCATTGATTTGGATTGGAATTTCTACAATCAGTGCACAGAAAGAAAAATTTTTGTTTTTTTCTGCGCTGTTTTAAAATTGTAGTCCGCCTGCAGTTTTAGCAGGCCTGCTACAGAGGAAGTGAACAAAGATGTTCAGTCTGTGCTGGCCACACTTCCAAATATTGAATTAACATCAACAGTCACTTTGTTCAGCAGTCACTTGGCGCTTCTCTCTTTGCAGCAGAAGAAGGTTGTTTAGAGCAGGTTATTTCCGGTAAGCTTCATAGCATCAAACTAGAGCAGTACATAGATTATGGACAAACGTTAGCAATTGGATAAAATTTAAAACCTCAACTGCAAGCAAGACTTTCCCAATAGTTGACAGTCCAGACCAACTGAGCAAAACAAAATGCACGGAACAAGGCGCAGGTTTTTACCAGGTTATGCCAATGCTGAACTGGTTAAAATGTGGCCGCTCTTATATTACAGGCAGGTACAGTAATGGTAGTAGATTTTGGGATACCCCACATCCCAGTTGAAGAAATTGGGATATTTCATACAGATGCATCTAAATGGAGTAAAATTTTAATAAAAACTGCATTTCTTTAAGGAATTTCATTAAATTGAAACTAGTAAATTATACAGTCCTGGGACAAAGACAGACATATTTTAAGTGTTTATTTGTGTCAATGGTTATGGCTTGCAGCTAATAGAGACTCAACATGAAATTTCTTGGGAAATTATGCAAGTAATTTCCCAAAGGCAAATTATGTAAGTAATTTCCCAAAGGCAAATTATAAAGAAAAAGATTAGTAATACAGAACTGTAGGCCTTCTGAAAAACATGTTTGTTACTGTACAATATGTGACTTTAATTCTTGGGTAGGGCTGCTTTGGAGTGATTTACTCCATAAGTGTATCATGACATGCATGGATGAGCGTATGACCTGTTGAAGAAATCTAGGCTTCTTTAACAGTGATCTTCAGCTCATCTGCATTCTTTTGGTTTGGCGTCTCTCATCTTATTTTTGAGAACACCACATTTTCTATAAAGCTTAGGCCAGGTCAATTTGTTACCCAGTTAAGCACATTAAACCAACTACTGGTAGTTTTTGCAGTGTGGAAAAGTACCATCTCCTGCTGTAAAATGCAAACAGTATTGCCATAAATTCTGTCGGCAGAAGAAAACATGAATCTTCTAATATTTCTAGGTCGAAGGCCAGACTGACTTTGGACACCGAGACATGACAGGGCTCCTTAAATCACCACTTACTGTGGAAACTTGACTTCAGGCAATGTGAATCCCATGCCTCTCCAGTCTTCCTCCAAACTCTGAAATCTTAACTTCCAAATGAAATGCAAAAATGAATAAATGTGGTATAAAAGAACTGCATAGCACCATTTCAGGTGTTTCCTCTTTAGTCCAGGACATAAAGTTTTAATATGGTCTCAGATACAGAATTGTATCCCCTTGCGCAAACAAGGGGACAATTGTAGCCAATGTCTTGGCTATGCCTCTGTGTGAGCTGCAATTATCCCATCCAAGCACTCTTTTTCATTCCACTCAACCTGTAATTAATATGTTTAATATGGTTTAGATTTAGCACTCTAAACCACTTCCTTTAGCAATTTCTTTAGTCACTGCTAAATGACACTTTCTTTTGTTAATGATACTCTGCTGGACAACAACAACTGACAGTTTTTCCTACTGTTGTGTAGATGATAGCATAATATTTATGCATGAAAATTCTAGTTCCATGAAATATTTGAGTTTTATTTTACATTTTTTTGATAAATGATTGAGATATATTACTCTGTGTATCTAAGACTAAACTGACAATAATATTTTAATCCCTTAAAATTACATTAGATATAGAGACATGGCCATAGTATTATGGCACTATGCAGTAAATATTTTTGACATTATGTCACATGTTCAAATGGTAGTTGCTTAAATCAATAAAAGTAAAACCACCGAGATACAGATAATTTCATGACAAGAACTTATGCAGAGAATTCTGGTTTGTTTTACTGTGACATAGAACAGAAAACTTCTATAACCCAAATAAACAACCCAACACACACACACACACACACACACACGCACGCAGTGTTTCAGAACAATAACTTATGTGTTTTAAAGATGTCTTTTGTATTGAAAGCACATGTCCACTATTCAGTCCAGCTTCTTTCATGGAAACTTATGTTTCAAAGTTTGTTTTCATGTCATCAGAGTGAAACTGCAGAAAATCTAAAGCTGCATCAAAGATAGCTCATGGGGTTTCCCTGCATCTTTTGGATGCAACATCCCCACTTAGAGCAAGTCGAAATGACAGGGTGAAATCACAGGAGTTGAACTGACATTGTTTGTGTACTAAAGAGCAACAAACACACATTTAGCTAATAAAATGTAGAATGTTTGGCAAAAAGAGGCATCAGTGAGTCATGTAACATATGAATGTGATTCAACACTAGGAATTGTCTAAAACTCAAGCTGCTACCACTCATAGCCTGGTGGCTTACAAGGTAAGCCAAATCTGGATTTTAGACTAAACGGGTAATGTTTGGGTTAAATGTTTTTACTGCATCTGCTAGTTCCAGATTTGACTCCTTTTTCCTCCTAAAACATCCTTAATTCTTCAAGGGATATATCGAACAAGATTATGTTCTATGACTCTAAAGTGTCCAAGAAAATGTCCCCCACACCACTACACCATCTCCAGTCTGAACATTTAATACAAGGCAGGATGGCTCCAGGCTATTTGAATGTCTCAACTTAAACCGTGATTTTAAAAAAGCAGGTGAGCCTTTCCAATTTGTTTGGTCCAATTTTGGCGAGGTTGTGCAAGTTGATTTTGTATTAGCTAATAAAATAACTTTGGGTGTGGTTTTCAGAAATGATATTCCGCATACCTTGATTGTAGCCGGTGGTTGAGCTGCTGTTGCCTTTCTATCATCCAACCTCAGACATAGAGGTGTCTTAACCCACACAGATATTTTTCTCTCAGTTTGAACTTCAGCGAGCATTTCTACATACCCAAATGTATCAAACTTCTGTGATGTAATCTGCATATTTATCATTTGTGACCAAATGAAGTGGGTCAGTACAAAATGGATTAATATTTTCCATCAGTGACGAAGAAGCAATGGGTTTTTCTCTAACCTTAGTTCTAGAGTGTGTAAATGAACCTTTTGTGTGTGGTTGAAATGTTTCCTACCTTGTGGGTGTGTCTTTCGTGGCAGCCATCTTGGAACCCTGCTACAGAGGAGGCCTGCCACAAACCCAGTTCATTTATAGATATGCAGTGATAAGAGCTAGATTGATTGGTTGGAACTTAAAGTAGGAAAAATAATAACATCTTTTATACATTGTGCAGTTGTAAAATGTTTGCCTGATATTTTAATATTAATAAATAATTGTTAGTGTTTACATTGTGTATGTGAAAGGTAACTTTGTTTGCCTTTTTGCCCCCCACTTTGGGAGGCTGAGGTGATTGATGATTGCTGTACAGCCAAAATTGACTGACTTCTCTTCCCACACCACACCTCCCTGCATAACAATCAGGTTCACAATAGAATAGAATAGAATAGAATAGAATAGAATAGAATAGAATAGAATAGAATAGACTTTATTGATCCCCAAGGGGAAATTGCTTATTTGTTGAAAGCTACTTTGTCTTAGGTAATAAATACAAAGTTTGTAATATATATGTATATACATAAAACTGATAAGTTCAAAAAATGACTAGATATAAACAAATAAATAACAAGCAATCATATGAAATATATTAATCAATAAATAACCTATTAAAGAGCACAGAAAAAATGTTGATCAATTACAGACTTGGGCATTGTAAAGCCTGATAGCAACAGGCAGAAATGACTTTCTGTGGATCTCTGTGGTGCACTTTGGTAAAATGAGTCTCTGGCTGAAAGTTTTTGTTACTTGACTTAAAACTCCTCTGACCACACTGACCACACATTAAGCTGATTGTTTTTCCTGTTTCTGTCACCCTTTCAGGAGGCTGCAACTATCCCTTTTTTTTTTTTTTGTTTTACTCATATGAAAAAGAGCAGCAGTCTCAAAAGGAAGACGGACTCCTCCTGTCTGTTTCTCATTCATGCAGCCCGGCAGCACACTTAGACGAGGTTACATATAAGAGCATCCCACGTCATAAGGGAGATCATTGGTCAGGTTTCCAATAATGTGGTTTTGATGAATCAGTACCTGGGGGATTTGGAAAGTTTTGTGCTAAAAATGAGAGCCAAATAGATGGGAGGCATGAACTGCCAAACAAGCTATTTCGAAAATAGTGGGCTGGCTGGTGGTTGGTGCCAGTTTTCTATCTTTAATGGGAATTGATTTAATGCAGCTTCGTTTGTAACTGAACTCCACAGCGGGGACAGCAGGTGGTAGAGCCATGCAAACAACCAGAGGTGGCAGGAAGTAAACTGAAGGTTTAAGGTCACATAATGCTAACACATGTCATCTTCCATAACATTTCATAAACTAGAGAACAGGATTTGAGCCAAACCTGACTGACTAAATAAACAGCAGGTTCAAATCATCGGATCAAAAGCGGGATCTTATTTTCTTAAAGTGGTAATGTGTTTCCTTTGGAGCATGCATGCTTTAATCACCTCTAAGGCATCAAAAACAGGTCCTCTATTTGCCTTTTCCAGATTTGGATCCGCGTGCTTATGAATCATGCCCGGGGTATTTCTGGTCCACATTAAACAAACAAAAAAACAAACAAAAAAAACACACTAACCTCATTGAAGTTTCACCTTCTCAAATCCACAGGAAGTGTCCCTGAGGACAACAAAATGCCCAAAGGATGGTTTGCATGAAAGAGAGCAGCTGAGGCTGCCACTCTCCTGTGAGCCATCTGCACCTTGGCTTGGTCCCACTGAGGGGCAGTTCGTCATGTTGTTACTTCAGGAAAAAAAAAAATAACCCAGCCTCACCTCGCCCCAGCTACTCTCCACAAACCTGAGCATGTCAGAGGAGAAAGAAAGAAAGACTCTCATCAAATAAAGGGAAAATAAAACATACAGGTGAAGCATCATCACCATGCCTTCTATGTGCATTTGTAAATTTAGCATGCATGCTAATCCACCCAACCAACAGTGTCTTATCTTTCTAAGATGTCACTCAGTACTACAGGCTGTCAACAGTTTTGCTTACAGTTAGCATTCCCATGGGCCACTGGAAACATAAGAACAGGGTTTCTCGCTCCTGTTTATGTTCTTATTATGAAGCGTGCATACATGTGTGATAGTATGTGCAATACTGTTTATGTTTTAGCGTTAATTTATTACTACCAGCTGTATTTCTCCTTGGGGAAAACAAACATACACCAAGCTTTGATCTTGGTGACCTCATGCCTTGTTCAAACCCAGCAGTAACATCTCAGGAAAGTATATCCTTGTTATTTATTGTGCACAGTGCATCACACTACCCAAACTGATCAGCTGTGATGCACTGTGTTAATACATTTATATATTTAAGAGTCTGGAAGACATTTGCATAAATTAATGTTTGGGGGGTGGGGGGCTGCAAATTATTTGGAGCCAGGACAAAATAAAATAACTATGATTGTTGTACAAAAATTAAAGTAAGAGATGAAACGAACATGTTGTTTTTTTTTGTTTTTTTTTCCCCAAAACTTTGCTTGGTTTAAGTATGCGTGTTTATTACTAAGCCCTATAGCGAAATTTATTTTAAACTGTGGTGGAGCCATTTTTCATGCCATGTAATCCTGCTGCTGTGTTCAATGAGAAAGATCAAATAATCTTGTAGCTGCTTTTTGCTTTTTCAAATGTTGCACAACACACTGCATGAAAACAGCAGCCCTCCCTTGGAGTTTGGAAGAAATACAAATGAATCTTAAGTCTTTCTAAACAAAGGCAGATGCTACTGGTGCTGGTCTTCACTTTAACTAGCTCCACAAAAAAAAAGTAAATACTTCAAGCTGATGTAGAGGTTTTTATGAAGGACAATGGTATCAAACATCAGGGATCCAAAAACTTGACAACAAAACAATAAATTTCACCCAATTGCATTAAAAAAAATCTTCAGAATAAACTTGTTCCTTATGCATTTAGCATCCCCTGCAGAAAGGCTATGAGTAAGTGGAGGGATAAAAGACTGCTTTTGAACTTCCAAAATTAGTGAATTTGTGGGAAAAAAACAACTTGCATGCTAATTATGTTTGTTATTATGTCATATTTCTAACACTGTTTAGCATATAAGCATACACTAAATAAAAAAGGCACGTCCACAAGAACACCAGAGTTGGTCATAGAGTACTATGTTACCCTGAGCTGCTGCTGTCCATTGAGTTCACCTTGAGCCCTAAAGGTTGACATTACTTCTGGCCAGAAAATGGAAACTTTTTGACAGCAAGATATTTTTAGTAGTGTATGATTCTCCAGGCTTTGTCTGGAAAATGTAGTTACTTTTGCAGGTGCAAACATGGTCAGTTTTAGCTTCTTGTACTTTGGTTTCAGGACCTGGATGTTTTTCTAACATGACACGCAGGTCAGTCCTTGAAGTCTCGCTTAAGTCAATATCATCTAAACAAATTACTTTTTCCACTTGTCATCAAGACAGGACTATTTGGTTATTAGAGATTGTGCTAAAAAAAAGCATGCTTAGTTGATGCTTCATCAACTAAGCATGCTTTAACAGAGAAAGAACAGTTTGACACCTGTGTGCCTTTAATCCTCTCTATGGAGCTCTTCTCAGATGTTGACAGTTAACAGTCAAATAAGAGGGTTTATTATCAAAAACACTGTCTTGCTCTAAAGATAATGCTGACTGCATTTGTTTAAAAAGTAGGTAAGGACACACGCGCGCAGATCCATTCACACACACACACACACACACACACACTCACTGAGAGCAGGGGAAATAAGAATTGAACATTGTAACTTTACATACTTGTAAAAGAGGATTTGACATAAATTCATGGTTGAACATTTGTTTTGAATTGGAGCAATATAAATAAACCCAATTGAAATGAATGTTCGTTACAGCCCAAATAATCCATATATACCATACATATAAGTTAGTCTTATTAGTTAAAAGACAAAAGTATTTCACTGTTATAGCCATGAAAAACAGACAAAGCAAGTAATGAAGTTGAATACCTCGATACAAATACGCTCATAAAGAAAAGCGTTGGTGTATTCAGTGTCCTTCACCACAGACCTATGTAGATTCTCTCCACTTACTTCCTTAAACACTCCTTAATTTGATTGGCCTCAGCAACATTTAAATTTGGCTATAGTGGCTTTACAGTTTATATTTGTAAAAATAAGTATTTGCTTAAACGCCTCTGTTTCATTTACAGTCACTGACAGATTTCCAGGCAGGTCCACCCTTAACTTAACCACTTCCTTTTTCACAGATTAAGATGCAATTAATTTGCGTAGTTCATCAAAGCAATATTTTAAGTGGCATTCATCGTAGGAGCTCATTTTCATTTATTCATCAGTTAATATAAGAAATAAAATGCGCAATTTCTTTGACTTTCTGTTCAAAGTACAACCACTTTGGTGTTCTGCTTTAATAACATTCTCAGCAGAGGAGCTCAACGCGAAAGACGTCGGTCCTCCTGTTTTGACCAGAAATCAAAGTCAGCAATAACAACATGTTCTCTGTTGTGCCTGCTAATATTCAGCTGGACTCAATCCCTGCCAGCAGCAGGCTCTCACACAGCAACAGTTGTACCAGGCTGCAAAAACAACTCGGTATGAAAGGTTTTGACACTTAGGACACGAACCTTCAGTTTATTCTAATTGCAAAGCAAGAGAAGAGGCACACATAACTATTTTCACCAGCAGATCAACATAAAGGTAGATGCATGTGCATAATGGCCAGAACTACACCTAGATATACGAACAGACTCCATACTCTGCAACCTCCTACTTTCAGGAGAAATGTTGCAAATTGCTTAGACTTTAAGAAGTAAAAGCTTTTCTCGGCGTTTCTGTTTAGTGACAGCAATGAGACCTGTGTGTGCTCGGTTAAAATTCATCATGTAAAAACTAACATTGCTAGTTCAAACTTCTCCAAAAAAAAAAAAAAAAAAAAGTTAAAGGCACTGATGAAAAAATGCTCGTGAACACATTCATTCACAAAACCAATTCTTACCATTATTCTTTTACTTAAATCAGCGGCATGAACATCAGGGGCCCACCTCGGCTTCGAAGTGAGCACTTAACCTGACCACCTTTCCAGCAACTAAAACTAAATTGACATGGGTAAAAAATTTTACAGGCTGTAATTGCTCAGTATGACTGATGCTTGCCGTGTTTTGAGGAAAACTTGCTCTGCACAGGTACTCCTTTCAATTCATGTCCTATTTGAAAATATTTCGTAATAAAATTAAAGTCAAGCTCTGTGTCACAGCCTCGGCCTTTGACTGTTTCCTGTTTAACAGCTGTAGCAGAACAGTAAAGCTCTCTTCTTAAAGGCATGTGAGCACATGTCAACAGTAGCTGGTGTAGAAACGGAAAATCTTGCTCATTCTCATTTCTTCCCAGACATTTACAGCCAATTGAAAGATCCAGCACCCAGATGGTCGCAAACCCACATGTAGGGTCTAACGGGATGCAGGGAGATCTGCTGAACTATGCAGGAGCACAAGTTGCAACTGGGGTGAAAGTAACATCAGTTCTTGCTGACTCAGTCAGTTGAAAGAGCCACCCTCAAGACATATTTGTAAAATGGTCTGTAAACATCACGTCAATGCTGGAAGTCCTTCATTACAATCAAAACCTTATAAATTTGCCAAACTAATTTCTAGGTTCATCAGAAGAAGATGAAGAAAAACCACAAGAAGTCATCAAAAGTAGATTTGCAGTCATGTAGGATAAAGATGTACACTCCAGACAGGAGTTTAGCAGTAAGCCGAAGATGAAGACTGGATGGAGAAGCAAACAATCATCTTTTTAGTGATCAGAGAAAATAAAATCTGTTCTGAATAAACTGCTTGTTTGAGGTCTGCCAGATTGGATCTTTTGTGAAAAATAAACTGCAGCATTGAAAACTCATACAATATTTTCTCAACAGTCTTTTAGTCTCATAAAAAACAAAAAACAAAAAAAGTATTCAATATTCTTCAGTGCCAGGAACTATTTACCTCCCTCCGTCCCTTCAGCTTAGTCGTCTTGACCTCATATAGCCTCGAGTTGGCTGCTGATGACTGAAATGTCTGCAAAGGCTTCAGCTGCAGCTTGTAGGAGTAAAACACACTTTAATTGTTGTCATATGGCTGCATGAAGCAAGCGCTACTCTCCATAATTTGAGGTGCTGGATCCTCTTGCTATGGAAGCACGTCAGACCATTATTTTGGTTAATTGTTTCATATTACACTCAATATGAGACTCTAAATGCCGTGTATACATATTTTTCTTCTGTCTCATGTGGACATAAAGCCATCTGGTTTATTTCTGTGGTTATGATACCATTTATTAAAATGATTGTCTTCCTGTGCTGTCAATACATAATATTATTGGGAGGCTCTTTGCTTGTGGTCCACAAAAAGACCGCACATGACGAAACACACTAAAAGGGATTCTTGTTGTTGCCAGTTTCGCCAAAGAACAAATTCTCAGAGAAACTAAAATCATTTAACTGAGCACAAAAAATATTCTAATTACTGTGTCTGTCACACGTGATAGAGTGTGGCGCAAATGCGGAAAGTGAAATGTACCTTGTGGTTATTATTGTTTGTTCCTGCACTTTCAGGAAAGGAGAAACTTTTATACTAATTTTGACCTTTATCCTATTTTTCCCTTCTGTTCTTTGTCTTTGTCTTTGGCAGCAGTACTTTTGTTTTGCTGATGTAATGACAGACTGATTAGTTTAGTTTCAGTTGCTCAATAATTTGGACTGTATACAACAAATTTCAATACTAAATAATTATTGAAAAGTCAGAAGGCTTGGATATTTTTCCTCCCCAACCTGTTTCTGTGAGTAGTCAGTCTAAAGAGGCTAAATGTGAAAAGAAATACATCTTTATATTCGCTGAACAAATCCATCAGTAAAAGAAAACATACAGTCAGCATTCACTCTATTATGACAATTCTGTTTTGAAGCAAATATGATCAACAACATTTTGAAAAACTAGCTCAAGTTTGCAGCTAATAAATATTAATGCTCATTCAAAGCTTAATCAGCTTTGATATTTGTTAGTTGCAAGTGACAAAGCAAAGACTACTCATGTATATCATTGAGTAGCCTTTGCTTTATTGGTTTTGCAAATTTGTTGCATATTTTAACTCATATTTGCACATTTTGAGGCACAAGTTATCGTCATGAAATATGGAAAAAGGCACTTTACTGCTATTTTCTCTTGCACTACTTGAATAACATCATAAACACTGATCATAGCAAAAAATTGGAAGCAGTTTAAATGTCATTGAAATTAAACAAAGCTACAAAAACAACTTGCCTTTAACTCCCAACATTTCAAATGAGCAACAAAAAATTTAGCGGCTTTAAAACTTCTAGTCTTTCACAAACAGCAGCTGATTGGAAGTTGTGAGCACCAAACATGCCACTAGAACAAGAATAGACTTGCATCATTAAGTAAAGTCCCTGTAGGTGAATGACAGTGCTTAGAGCCAACCTTTAATTAGCCTGCAGGGAAATCTTTGAGTTGATCAAATTATTAGTCACAAAAACATCAAGTACATGCGACAGCAGGAAGGCTGAATTAATTACTGTGGACACTCAAAGTCTCAGTTGTTTTTGGAAAATGGCTGTTTAGGCAAATATGTTTTTTCCAGCATTTTTGTTCTTCATAATGTATCTGTCTTGGCTGATCTGTGTCTGGGCATGGGCAGTTTATTCATTCATCTTGAGCATGACTTCTCTATCAATTTTGCATCTCTGACGATGCATTCAGAAACTTCAGTGCTACTTTTTTAGATCAAGAATTGGTCACACAAACCTGTGTTTTTTTTTTTTTGGGGGGGGGGCGGGGGGGGGGCTCAGTAGGCTCTATCTAAACATCCTCAGTCAAAATTACACATACAGGCTGAAATGCAGAAGTGCACCACTTGTATTTTTCCTTCAATAATAATTTTATCTGGAAATGTTGACCACTCTTCTTTCAGTGTCATTCGTGTTGCCTTGGCGTATAAAGTTGAAAATGTTTGCGTGCCTGCACGAAGTGGTCGAGTGTGTGTCAAAATGACGGATGTCCTTCAGACTTTCTTTCACAGTTTTAAAAAAGAAATAGTCAGAGATGGTAAGTATTCTGTTAGCGAGACGTCTTGTGATGCCAAAGAACTGGTTTTGAAATAGAACAGTTACTGCCAATTTTTTCAGACTGATCTGACATTAAATAATATTTTGAACTGGCAAGTCTCTCATTTGTGCATTCATCACTGCTCGGAAACTTTCTCAAAAATAGTTCTCAGAATGCTTAAAATACCCAAATGTCAGAAACATATTTTTGGAGGCCTCAAATTTTTTTTTATTTTATGAAACAGGAAGGTTTCCAAAACGTCACAGGATTTTGGTTAAATAATGACACCCATTTGAATGTTCATAAAAGAAATTTAAAAAAAAAGTTTTAAGAGCAAGGATGACAACAATCAGTACTTCAACCTGATAAACAGCATTAATGGAAGCTACATCTAATTGAGAACAGGCAACATTTTTGCGAGTTGCAAACAAAGAAAAACTCTGTTTGGTGATCACATCTTTTTTCCTGGCTTTGCTCCCATCTACACTGAATGTGCCAGAAACCCGTCTGGGTTTGATTCCCTCTCACACTCTGTTACTTTGCTGAGGATAATCATTTCTGAGAGCTCTGCTCTTAATGCAAAGTAGATTCAAATAATATTTTGCATAAGATGAGAAGGATTTCCAAAACCTGTCTTATGTAACATCTATGAAGGTAGAATGGGATCATCAATAATTCACTTTAAGAATTACTATATTTTCTGCTCTTACTTGTTTTCTGAATACCTAAGTTGCATCCTGATATTTCTTTATGAAATGAGAGATTTACCTTTTTTTTTTTAAAGAAAATCACAATGTTAATTAAAGCTTTTTAAAGGATAGCCTCAAGTTAATGGTTTTCTTTCCACTTAATTGCCTCTGATTAAAACATTAGGTCTTGACTGTTTTGTTTATCCACTACTGTGAGCCCACATTGATGATCTCACGCTTGTGAGTTTTCATAAGATGAGAAACCTGCTGGCTTAATGTTAGCTACAGCTAGCCAGCTAACCTTGATGCTGTATCAATATTTATACTAGTGATTCTAATACTGCTGTCTGACAGAGAAACAAAACATGGAAAATGACTTTTTGACTTTTTTAAAGAAGGTTTCTGTAGAGAGATTATCAGCTGTCAGTGTCATACATGTTTCGCACAGCTGTCAAAATTGTTTCAGTTAAACAAAACACAAAGCTGAGCAAAAAAGTTGACAGCTAGCCTGACAGGATCCAGTTCAAAATCCTCTCCAAAAATGTCCAACATAGAACATAGAAATGCTATTTTATGAGCTTTTATTTTTACACATGTATGTAAAAATGTAGGAACCTCTAAAATGTCTTATAGAATAAATATAAGGTAGGAAGCCCATCTAATGTTGCCAACTGTGTCAATCAAGGCAGTGATAGTACAAAATGAAAGAACTAAAGGTGACAACACTTAAAAGACCTAAGAGATAAAAACAAACAAACAAACAAACAAACAAAAAACTAAAAAACAATTTGAAAACTGCAATTACATATTTGGTCTAAAACTATCCCAGGAAATTAGACATTTCTACATATGTGGTGTAAATGTGATTACTAATTTAGTGGGTCAAGAGGTGTTAATCTAGATTCAATAAACTGTGATGTCTATAGAACAACCCATTAATCTTCTAATCCATGTAAGATTAATTTGTCTAAATATGACAAATTGATATTGAAGATGGGATGAAATGTTTTTAAATCATTTTTTTTATCCTAGTACCTCAAAATTGGCAACTTAAAAATGGGCAGAAATTGAATGTACTAATAATGCATTAAGTCTTAATATTGTATTGTAATCAGTCTCAGACACAAGAATACGAATACAGAAACTTACTAATATATACAATTTGCAGGTTTAAACCATGTGAAATTTGCATAGTTTTTTTTTAAAGTTATGTTTGTTGAACATGCAAATGCGGATAATTCCAGCTCTAAAGCCCTTTTTTTTTTAATTTTAGTTTTCTTCAGCACCTTCAGGCTTGTTTATTGAGGACTGCCAGAGTGGGTTTCCTCTGAGCTTTATTGTTCCGTGACTTTAAACATGAGGTTTTACTGAAGCAAAGATGATAAACGACCCTTCTATTATAAAATGACTCACTGTAATTCAGTCAGAAATTTCTTATCCAAAGCACTGTGAAAACTTTTTTTGTGTTTAACCAAAATCAGACTGTTTCTAGAACTATTATCAACGTGTGTTTGTAGTTAACATAGTGTGGTTTTCCCCAACCTCAACTTTATGTGTTTTCATTTCCCTAAAGCAAATAGTATAGAACGTATTTGTTTGTTTTGTTGTTTGGGTTTTTGAAAGCAGTCCAGCTCAGTCAAATATTTACACGGCCAGGAAAGTAAAAGTGACAGAAGTAAGACTGAGTTAAAAGTCTGGCTTTATTCTTTCAGTGTCTCTCAGGTGATGGAAACCTCACCAGTTTCCTCCAGAACTAAAGATGAAGCAACTCTACTAGGAAAATCTGAGCCCCTGTCAGCTTTAATCCAAACAAATTTGCTTTAAGTACTTTATGGTGATACTAAGATTTTTCTTTTTTTCTTTTTTTTTTTTTAGAAATATCAAACTGTTAGGTAAAAAGATCTTTACTGCTTTCGTAAAAAAAAAATGAATAAAAAAATCCATTCTCTTCTGTTTTCACGTTTTTGATGCAATAAATATTGTCTCATTTTTACACCCACTCTAGACACAGGCAAGGGGAAAAAAAGGAGACCGCTGTGAATGGAACCACTGTTCTGTTCTGTCCTGTTCAGTCTTCACAGATTCAACAATGCTGGATTCAAAGCTCGTTTAGTGGCTCCTGGTGGAACTCCAAGGTTTGGTTAAGCGGTATTTCCCCCTTTCCCTCCCCTTCTCTCTGTCTGATCTGTGCTGCAGACACATGCATGGCCTGTCCCTGCACATAATGCAATGAGCAGACAGGCTGTAAGACATGGTTCTGTCACTTCCTTTCTTTTGTACTGACACACACACACACACACACACACACACACACACACACCCCCCCACACACACACACACACAGCATTATCCAGTTCACAAACACACAACAGAGCATCACAGCAGAGCATTTCCTCAGTGATTGCTGCTGTAGAGTGGAGAGGAATCACTGTTGAGGGGCAGAGGAAGTGTGTGAGCGTTATGTCAGCATTGCATCCAAGCCTGTGGGGTTCAGAAAGGTTCAGGAATAGCAATAAGGAAACACAACACCTTTGTAAACTCGTGAGGCACTCTGGGATTGGTCCCCTCATAAACATCTACTAGCTCTGAACGATGAAATCAACTGGTTTGTTGAAAGGACACAAACTTCTTTTTTTTATTATCTTATTCCTGCAGCTACTTAAGATATACAGTCAAATGTTGCTGGAGTTTCTTTTGGCTCCAAAAGTAAAGTGCTTGTCCAATAGCTTTTTTTAGCTATCGCCAATGAATATTTGCAGTTGGTGTGATTGCATTTGGGAAAGAAGACTCATGATGTGAAACAGTAATCTCCTCTGTGAAACATCTCATAAACGTGCTGCAATGAGAGACTGTGTGGACATTTCTGTCTTTCCATGGATGCAGATCAATATGATTCTGGTTCTCCTCCAGTTGTCAAGCGTGAACCGTTCTCCCAGGGCTCTACTGAAACCTGAGATGTTGCACAAGCTGGACATCCTGTTTGAGTCCCTTCAAGTGTTTTGCATGATTGTTCACTGGGAAATCGTTTTTTATGATCAATGCGTGCAAAAAAAAAAAAAAAAAGCTCACTCCCTTAGGGTAACTCGGTACTAAAGAAGCAGCCTGGCACTGAACCTTCAGGTTTCCGTTTCCCCGACGCACTTTGCTTTTTTTTCATCCTCCCACGACTCCGTTGGCTTTTGGGATCTTCTTCAGGCTGA
Organism: Poecilia mexicana; assembly: GCF_051168715.1. Classification (NCBI taxonomy): domain Eukaryota; kingdom Metazoa; phylum Chordata; class Actinopteri; order Cyprinodontiformes; family Poeciliidae; genus Poecilia; species Poecilia mexicana. The sequence continues at coordinate 9,230,830 of NW_028263385.1, forward strand.
TGATTTAGTGTCTCTTTCACACCAGATGAAGACCACATGTTGAAGAATGTCGTTTCTCAATTTGATTCCTTTTTTTAGTTAAAAAAACTGAAAATATGTTTCATCCACCTATAAGCAAAAAAATAATAATAATTAAAATAAAAAATTTGACTGCTTCTTCTGTATCATTATATAATCATGTGATGTAGTTTGTGGCTCAGAATCAGGTCGGTGGAAACTGTTTGGGAAAAGGGCAGAAACTTTCAGAAAATTCTTGGCACGGGATTAGATGAATCATTTGTCTGCTACTGTCTTCTACCAGCCTGTTCACTTGGCAGTTCATGTCTAAAGAGAATAAAAACATCTTTCCAGTTCAGAATAACAAAAAAATATATTATTTAACTCTCTAAGCCTGCCAATATGGCGCAACAATTATATATTCAATAAACTTCTGTCTTGAACAGCGGTAAGTTTTAATGACTGCAAGATGGCTCACTGCCCAGGGCAACACGTTTTGAGGGGTTGTCTTGAGCTAAAAAAAGCAGTATCAAAATTGGGTTGTTTTGCAAAACTGCAATCAATCAATCAATCAATCAAATTGTATTTGTATAGCATATTTCAGCAGCAAGGCATTTCAAAGTGCTTTACATAATTAAAATAAAAACAATGCAAACATTTTTTTTTGCATCACACAAGTCACATGGTCAACAGCCAGATGTTGCCATTGGCACAAACCACAAAAAAGAAGATGACAGGAAGTAGTTGAAGGATCAAAGAACTGTATATTTTAATGACTTATGTGAAAAAACTTATTCACATGTAAATTTAATTGGATTTCGTATTTAATGGAAACACCAGAATTGCAGGATTGTGTGTGTGTTTTTTTTTGACATTAGCTAAATAATGACAAAGTTTTGCACACATTTGTACAGAAATGCAGCTACTGATGAAGAAACAGGCACTGAAACAGTTGGGCAAGTTGAGCAACTGCTCCCTTATTTTCCAAAGGTTTTAGAAAGACTTCAAAAAAATCTGAGAGTAGAAATTGAAAATAATTGTGTGATTTAAGTACAGTCCTCGTGAAGCAATGCAGTTCAACTCATTATGTGAGCCACTGTCTGATTCGATTTTAATTACATCCCCTACTTTCATCCCTCATCTTAAAACAAATGACATGATACTGAAAGATACCATATTAAATTACAGGATATCAAATTGCATGTGTTAAGTACTTCACAAAATTTCTCTGACTCACTGAGTCCCTGGATGCAAATGTTTTTAGTGGTTTTTGCAAATGGAAATAATGTCTCAGTGTTTCACTCTCTGTTTAAAGCTTGAAGAAAAGCTGAAAGCCTATTTTTGCTTTTCTGTTCTGCAAGACATTAGTGACATATGGTGGCAAATCATGCTGCTCTAGTAGTCTACTGTAATGTGCGCAATCAACATAAAAATTGTTGACAGGCACTTTGCGCATTATATTGCTCCCCCTGTTTTTATTTATTTATTTTTTTTCTTTTCTTTTTGACAAACCAATTATAATTGGAATTTACCTTGGATCTGTTTCTAAGGCACATTTGAATGTTTGTGTAGATAATGTGGGTAGAAGGAGCAGACCTTTGGCTCAAAGCAGCCTGACTTGGCTGCATGGTTGTTTTTTTGTATCTGAGTTATGCAAGTTTGCAAAGTAATTCAAGACCAGCGCCATTTTTCACTAACCAGGACCAGCTTACACTTTCCATGCCAGCTTCTCTCCCTTATTAAAGCCAACCATATTTCCTTGTTTGGTAATATCAGGGCAAGGACACAAACCTCTGCAGGACTCATTAAAACTAAGCAGGCTGGGAAACCTAAGTTGGTTATGCAATATACAACTTCGGTTTGCTTTGTTTTACAGCTTAAGCAGAATGCTTGAAGGTTTAAAAGTGATAGAGTAGGGGAGAGAGACTGTTTTAGGTGTTGGGTCAGCTGCCATACTGACTTTGAAATGAGAATCTTCACAGGAAGAGGGGCTGACAGAAGCAGAGAGCAAATAGATGACCTGGTCAGGAGCCTGCTGTGAGGCTGTATCCATGGAGATACTGTTCTTTACCAAATTACTTTCAAATGCAAAACGAGGTTGAAACCGATCTTGCAACCGTGAGGGTGTTCTGTATGCAGCTGTAGCTTATTTTTAAATGTAGTGCTGGTCTGCAGGGATGAAGGGGAAAAAATACTGTGGGTTTTAGTAGGAGGGTTTTTAGCCCACCTGAGAGTTTTTCGCAGTAGCAGATGGTGAGCTCCCTAATAAGATTGTTTTTAAGGTTTGCCAGAAAAGAAAACGCTTACCAGAACACTTTATTTCTCAGTGATGGTAAATACTGCCTTCCAAAAGTGGAACTTCAAGCTACAGCATGGAACTCTTTTTTTTTTTTTTTTACAGACTTATAATTTTCACTATGTTGTAACAGTATGACATGAGATACTGTGAAAAAATTAAGCTCCTCTGCTTCCTCTTAGTGGTTCTACTGCTGTCTGCAGAAATGCACCGCTACTGGTCAGAAACAACCAATCAGAGCCAGGAGGAAGGTCTTGGTTCTGGCAATCATGCTCGTAAATGTGCTGCTTAATGTGCTAATGGCGGGGAAAAAACTACTTACCGTGACCAGAAAAACTGCTTACCCACTGTCATCAGTGGCCATGCTAATTTACGTCAGCATGACTTCATTGTGGTGAACCAGCTGTTGCCTAGCAGAGTGTGATGATTTTTTAATTAAGCCCAGTTTGGAGCTGCAGGTTCTGCAAACCTTGAAGTCATTGAGCTGATCATGACCTTCTACCTTTCAAATGTGAATGCATCAGTTGAAGGTTTGCTTGAAGCAAGTCTGTGAAATTTGGTAATCTTAAAAAAAAGAAAAAGGTCTTTTAGACCATAATCATACATACAACAGAATAACAAAGAAAATAATTGAGTCGTGGCAATAACTCAGCCAAACTCCAGAATTTGTTGAAATCTGGCATCTGGGCTTCAACACAACTGCACACAAACAAATGCCTTCAAAGCTCAATAAACTCAGAATATGTAGAGAAAAGGGTCAGAATGTCTCCTCAGTGATGTGCGAAGCTAATTGCATACAGAAGATAATTTAAAGTTGTTGCTCTTTACTGCGGTTCTGCTGAATCATTAGGTGGACTCCAATGGTTCTTGCTTTAGTTTTTGATTATTTGAAGACACAGGAAGGATATGATCTTTTTTTGTTTTTATTCTGTAGAAGCATTTTATTTAAAGAAAAATGTTATTTCAATTTCAAAGACAGCCTTTGAAATTTCCGTGCCTCATTATATCCGTCACCCTGCTAAAATGAATGGTGAAAGCAAGCTCTCTAAAGCGTTCAGTTTTTCTAAAAGGGCCCTTGACAACCAGGAAATGAAATACACACGAAGTACTGTGACAAAAAGAAAAAATGAAGCCACATCACACCCAGCAGTGCCAAACTGAGGACCAAGACAGCTGACACTGAATTCAAGCTCACTTCCTCTTTGCTAAAGGAGGAAAATGGAGAGAGGAACTAAAAAAAAAAGATAAGCACAAAAAAGCTAATCCAGTGATTTTCCATTTTCTCTGGATGATATCCAGCTTGACCCCAGGGCTCTACTAGTTAAATTATAACTTCTTAGATCAGTCAGCTATAGAAGATTCAAACACCAATCTGTTTTCCTTTATTATTAATCTCACAGACAATTTTACCACTAAATATTTTCAATAAGTCCTTCACATCATGTTGGTTGTTGTTTTTTTGTGGAAATATGTACGTCTAAGTGCCTTTCCAAATGTTAGTACTTAATATACAAATGACAATAAACACCAGTAAAGGACAGAACAGATGGGATTGTAGTGTGAATGTGCTACAAAATGTGCATCAGTTTTTATCAGTATCCTGTTATTTTCTTTTAAAGTTGGTCTGAAGGATGACTTCTTTCTATCCCAGCCTGAGGTCAAACTTGTTTGGAGCAAGGTTTCATTCAGGGCGATTCTATATGTTGTTGAATTCATTTTTCCCTCTGTCACACCTAGTCTGCTACTTTCTGCTGTTGCGAAACATTCCCATAGCATGATGTTGCCACCACCATGCTTCTCTGTAGAGATGGCATTTGCCTGGTTATGGTCCATGATTGGTTTCCTCTTATTCACACCAAAGGGTTCAATCTTTGTCTCATCAGATCAGATCCTTTTGTTTCTCATGATCTGAGAATCCTCCAGGTGCCTTTTGGTAAACTCCAGATGGGCTGCCCTGTGCCTTTTATTAAGGAGTTGCTTTCATCTGGCCACTCTTCCATACAGGCCTGATTCGGTGATTGCTGCAGAGATGTCTGTCCTTCTTTAAGATTGTCTTTTCTCCACAAATATATGCTGAAGCTTTAACGGAGAGACAGTTGGGTTCTTGGTCACCTACCTCACTAAAGCCCGTCTCCCTGATTGTTCAGTATAGATGGTGGACCAGCTCTTCGACAAGCCCTGTTGGTTCCAAATTTCTACGTTTACCAATGATGGAGGCCATTCAGCTCATTGCTTCTAAACAGCTGACATTCTTCTGGATCCTTCCCCATGTTTGTGTCTCAAGACAATTCTGTCTCTGAGGTCTACAGAGAATTTCTCTGTGTTTGACCTCTGACATGCCCTGGCAACTGCGGGACCTTACACAGACAGGTGTGTGGCTTTCCAAGTCAAGTCAAATCAACTGAATTTACTACAGATTGACTCTGAGTTGCAGAAACATCTCACGGACGATCAGTGGAAGCAGCTCATTTTTTAGCGCCCATGGCAAAGGCTGTGAATACTAATGCAAATGTGATTTATTGGTTTTCTATTTTTTTTTTATCCATTTGCAAAAGTCTCGAAAACAATTTTCCACATAATAATAATTGATTGGATATTTGTATGTAGAATTTTGGGGAGAGATTAATTTACTACAATTTTGAATAAGACTGTAACATGAAGTGCTGTGAATACTTTCTGGACAGACAATGTGCAAATACGCATGATATGAATTTACGCATTCTGACTGCTAAATATTCATCAGAGAGACAGACTGGAGGAAGAAGCTGCTTCTGTGGCAGCTGGTTCCTGTAAATAGCGCTCTGTGGCACTGACCTGAAGGTGAAGATTCTAACCACTCATGTCCAGGATGTGTGAGGTCTGCAGAGATCTCTGCAAGTCCTAGATGGAGAGAATGCCAGCCTTGATGATCCTCTCAGCAGACTTGATTGTTTTTTTGTCATGAGAGCCAAACCACACAAACTCAAAACAGACTGAATAACTGAAACATAGAAGATGACCAGCGGCTCCTGTAGCAGGACGTAGTTCTTGAGTTGATGCTGGAAGTGCTGTCTCTACTGAGGATTGTGCTGAACAGTACTTGTGTTGGAAGGCACCAGAAGTGATCCACAGTAGATGCAATGTTGTTGAGGATGATGAGGGAAGGCAGGAGTGGATGTGATCTCCAAATGTCCACCATCATCTCCACAGTCTTGAGCTGGTTTTGACCGCGACAGTGGAACCAGCTGATCCACCGTCTGTCTGCATGCAGACTGTCCTGAACCAGACCAGTGACACCGGGTTCATCTGCGAACCTCAGGAGTTTCACTGTCTGATTCCCTGAAAGTGCAGTCATGGGTGCACAGCGTTTACAGTAAACAGATGAAAAAATTCTGGTAATCCTAACTGGCCAAAACCATGAAGTTGAGTTTGATCAAAAACATAAACAAAGAAAATTAAAAGGTTGTCTTTTTACAGAGTGTATGCATTTATCTGGTTTCAAATGCATTTCACAAGATACAAAATAACACAGTGATGCAGTAGCTGAAGGATTATTGTTACTCATAATTTTAACGGCAGTAGTTCACGAATATTGTGAAGTGATATCTAGTTTCATCCAGATGTACTTTAGTCACCTACCAGTAATAACGGGAACAAACAACATAAACATAGCAGGAGTGGTGCTAAGCCAGCATTCATGACTGAAACACAAGTGTTTTATGTAAATAGCTCAACATTTCAGTCTCTGTTTCACTTACTGCCTCACACCAGGTATGAGTGTGCTTGACCTTTATCCCTTGTGAAATGTATCAGATGTTTTTCTTTCCCTCCTCTACCTGAATGCTCTCTCTCTCTCTGACAGCGCTGACATCTCAGGGTCATTGTTGCATGGCAAACAGCAGTTTCACACCCCCACTCCCCTCACCTACTCTTTTTTTTCTCAGTTCGCTCTCTGCTCTCCAGGGTCCCAACGGCTGTTCTCATATATCTCACAAACACGCCCTTCCAACACTTCTTTTTTTCATGACCCGACATGTTTAACGCCCTTAAAGTTCAGCAAGTATGCAAACAGCTAGGAATGCATTTGTATTTCATTCATTTTCTCTCTTTTTTTTGTTTTGCAAATGTACATATACCCTAAAAATGATAGAGCGCTCAAGCAGTACAACATAAATTTGACTTAACTTTGCCTCTTGTATAGCTGCTTTAAACAACTTTATGATCTTTTTATGGGCATCATAAATTTGTACATAACGGGGAAACATTTGCCTGGGCTTTGAACATCATGCTGTGATATTCCAGTGAGTTTCAGCCATCAAGAAATGACATATAAGCACAGTGAGGGGCTACTTACCTACAGTCGGTCCAAGATTGAAAGAACATATGCAGTCATCAAGCACTGCTGAGCCAATAATATAATGCACTGAAAAAAAAGTTAAGCTGAAACTTCAGATGTACATTCATCTGGCTTCTTCTTTTTACCTTCTAAGGGCTCCATTTTTGGGGTTTTCTTTGAAATGGAACAAGAAAAGTAAGCAATCCAAATGTTTGAAATGAAGCTGGCAGGGTGCAACCATCAGGGTCTCATTTTCAGCTATCCACCCCCAATCCCCCAACTAAAATAGCCAAGCTTGAGAGCTGGAAGCAAATTAGGCGGTGCATATCCTCTGTTGATATTCACAGGTGTGTTGACGATGGCAGCATTCCTCATGGAGGAAAGTATTTCTGTTGTGCGGCCTGCATCATTGTCACAGTGTATGGTTGCACTAAAAGAAACCGCAGTGATCCTGTTCAGCAGAAATCTGCTGCTCTGTGCCAAGTCAAGTATTTCTTCAGTGAAAGTTTATAATAGCTTCTTATTTTTATTTTAACCAAAGTGCTTTGATTGTTTTTTTTTATGTGGTCTATTGGCATGCATGTCATTTCTGGTACTTTTCAAAAAAAAAAAAAATGCAGTAACATGCAAAACTGCTGAGTCATGCCCCTAATTCTCAATTTTCCAAGGAGACTGGCTTTCTTGCAACATTTTAAAGTATGTAGTGGTTTCTATGTGATTTCTTAAAGATTTTTCAACTCATGGGGACGTACAAGTGCAGTGTCTACTTACGACTAAACCTCAAAGAAGGAGTTAAACCAAATGGCTCTAGCAGTCTTGTAACAGACATGCAACTTGTTTTATACAAATACAAATGCTGTTTTACTTGATGTCACGGGTATTGTTTAACACCCTATTCCATTCCTTTTTACTCAACAAGGAGATTCAAACAAAAGCAAAACCATTCTCTACAAAACTCTCACCAGTCCTCATGCCATGTTCAAAGGAATCTAAATCATATTTCTGCCCTATTCCCTATGCTTCATTAGATTTCCACCAAGTTGTCGTTATAATAAATCATTTTAAATACATTGAATTCCTGCCATATTAATGTTTGCTTTGACATTTCTGTCAACCACAAATTAAATATGTGTACCCAGTAAAGTATCTAGTGTGTGCAAAGAGAAATGTCAAATTTCTCTTGTCCAGCAGATATCAAGGCACAAATGTCTTCCTTCAGGTGTAGGAAGTAGGAGATCAAACGGCAGTATGGAGTTGAGCAACACCTTTTGGCTCAGGAAATTCTTAACCAGCAATGTCAGTTTGCCGGTCTAAAGCAGTGCTCTCAAACTGGAGTCCTCATGGGCCAGAGTACAGCAGCCTTTAGATGTGTCTACACGCTTGAATAAAATGGCTAAACGTCCTCAGTAGCAAGCAGTTAAGCTCTGCTAATGAGCTAATATCGGAGCCAGGTGTGCTGAAGCAGAGAGACATCTAAAAGTTGCAGGTCACCAGCTCTTTAAGACTGAAATTGGAGACTGCTGGCTTAAAACCAATGTCTCCATGGTAACCAACTGTGTTCTGGCTAATGGCACCAGTGGGCCCCAGCACTTTGCCTTTAACACTGTTAACCTCAGATATGTTCAACAGCATCAGGATCTAGAAGCATGTCAGCTGCCATAACTGCCCCCTCAGTTGGAGTCAGAGCCGTTGTTATGGCGAGGTTTCAACACACAGCTCACTTTTATTTGAGGGTGTATGTGTAATCCATCTTCTTTCCAGGGGATGAATATCAGTAGTAAGTATTTCATACAGGTCGGCTTTAATCTGTATTTGACTATCGGCTGTTTTGCCTCCAAGAACACTGCACTCTGTGCAGCCTTACTTGGTCAGATCCAAGCTCAGATACTCTTTCCTTTCATTTTTTTTCTTTTTCATAAAGACTTGACTTTCACATACTGATTATCTACAGTAGACAGTTTTTAAGGGAATGTACAGACACATACACATGCACACACACACGTACACACGCTCTACAATATGATGTCATGGTCCACCAGTGTTGTACAGAAAACAGAAAATATCCAAAGGGAAACTGCGAAAGACCTTCAGAGAGCTAAAAGTGAGGCTGCTCAAGACGACTTACACAATATACGTTTTTGCACAGGACGCTGCCCACTGATATTTGTAATGCCATGATTTGTAAATCATTTGCAGTTGCGTTGAACAGACATATACCCAGGATGTCCCAATTCCAAAATAATGTTTTAGGATGAATGCTGGCTAACTTGGTAGTCGTGTAGAATCATAGATAACCACAATAAATCCTTGACATTTTATTTTATTTTTTTTGCCTTTGAAAAGTCAGTAAAAACTTATATGCTCTGCTTTTAGACACAGATTGTTTACAGCAATGCACAAATCAGGTTTTAAGGGATGATACTAATTTTCAGTATTAAGGTCTGGATTCAAATTCAATAAATAAATGTAGTAAATACTGACCAGTAGAGCATCAAGTTTCAAAACATGTTTGAATTTCAAAAATATTTGTATTCATGCATCAAGGAGTATACCCTCAACCTTTAAGTGCCTCCACAAATAAAGTTGGTAGCAAAAGTGCTTCTAAACCTGCAGCTCAGTAGTTGCAGGTCTCCATAAAAAGAATTGATTTCAGCAAATGGCCAGTTGATTGGTCCATTGCTAACTTCAAAGAAGTTTAACAGCGTCAACTGTTGACTGTTAGCATCACAGAAATTTGGACACGCACTTTATTAGCTGTTAAGAATCCCAGGCAGTGAGGGTCAGAAGCAAAAATACTCATAAAACAAATTAACTGTCCAATAAATGTCTTTCCACTTTATCCATGCTTGTTTTTATTTACATTAAATACCTTCCGTTCACAATGAGATGAGTGCAGAAAGCATCAGAGAGGTCACCAACTCCTTGAAGACTCAAGGTTTAGTGAAACATTATACACACCAGGGAATGGCTTAGTAAAAGAGCAGCCATATCCAGTAGATGGTATAAATAATCTAACCTGAGGAGTTTCTGGTCACTCTCTAATCAGGCCATCTCTTGTCACAATAGCTGAGAGGTTGCCTTGCTTAGATAGCGCACCAGGATTTACTGGGAGTGCCGTCCATTCTCTGGCCTTTCATTAACGCGTTGCCATCTGAGAGCAGCTTTGACAAGAGCCTGTTGCTGAGCAGATAAAGACGGGAGTGAGACTAAACACTGAGCAGAGGTCGAGCTTTGATGGCTGTGATAGAGGCTCAGTTGTAGCGCCGGTGGCCTTATCTAGAGTGGGAGGTTTGACCCACACATGTTGGTCCCCTTCGTCGTGTTTTAAAAAGGTAGCTGAGTGGACGCTGCTGCTGCTTTTCTGAAGCATTTGCAGGATTCCTCATAGTCCTCACATGCAGAGATTTATGACAGGAATGGCACTGAGCGCGTGTCCCAGAGGAGGCTGGCTGGAAACGCAAAAGCACAGTTTTGACATTCAGAGAAGTAAAAGAAATAATTTCACTTTCTTTGCATCATTTCATTTCAACTTCACCAGGTGGATCTTCTCCTGGTGTGGCGTGAAGTAGAAATGGAGCCAGAAGGGCGACACCTTCTTGGTTCTGTGCATGCTGAGGAGATAATGCACACGTAAATCAAAGCGGAGGGACATTAATGGGAGAAGACTAGGGAGGCAAGAATACCAGGGAATCTGGCCACTCCTAACCGGCATAAATCTCCTTTATTTAGTTAGCATCGGTGTGTTTTGGATCACTTTTCCGGCCAACGTTTGATTTCACCTCTTTTTGTGAGAACTTATTTTAAAACCCTGGCACTACTCGACCTGTAATTGTGCACTGCCCTGCAACACTTCCCTAAAAATAGTGTCCACTAATCCCTGAACCCCCTCTGAGAAGTGCTACACATTACCAGGGATTGACAAGAACCCTCTTCTAGCAAAGAAGAAGGTTCAACCTTTTTTTTCTGCTTTTAATTTCAATGAACTATGTAAGTTCCGTGACGTGACCAATTAAACATGTGTTGCACATATCAGATGGAAATAACTTTAGAGGTATAATCCAGAAAAGTTCAACTGCATCCCCTGCACTGATGCAGTGCAACACCCTCTTGTGGGGTGAAGCTGATAGATCACGTTGTTGAGACTCTCTTGTCAGTAAAGCGCTTACATCATGCTCAAGGAAATCGCTTTCTATAATAAGCTGTCTTTTAATCTTTCAATCCAACTGATCATTATACACAAAGATTTTAGATCATATTTCACCAGAGAAGTTTAAGTCATTTAATGAAAAAAGCAGCCAAGAGGCCCATTGCAACACTGGAGAAGCTGTGAAGATCAACAACTTAGCTGGGAGAATCTGTCAAGAAGAGAGCTCAAAGCTGTGCTCATAACAAATATGGCCTTTATGAAGGAGAGGCAGGAAAAAGGCTATTTTTGAAGGGCAAGAATTTTAAAATATGGCACAAGCCATGAAGGCAACAGAGCAAATGTGGAAGAACAGACGAAATAAAACCATATTATTCGTTACGTTCATTACATTTTTCTTACACATTTTCAGTTTTATTTGTAATATCAACTGACGTTCACATCAAATGAGAAAGGAAAACAAAAGGAGCTGATCAGAGTTGGATGGAGCTAAATGTGACACAATGCAGGAAAAAGAGGAAAAGACTGAAGGAACAAAGACAAGTTTCACCTTCCAGCAGGAAAACAGCCCTAAACATACCAGAGACCAATCTATTACAGGAATGTGGTTCTTCTAAAACAGGGGTGCCCAAAGTCAGTCCTCGAGGGCCGGCATCCTGCATGTTTTAGTTCTCTCCCTGATGGTAGTAACAATCTTTTCAGCATGTCAATGTTCTCCTTAGGTCTCTAATGCGCCATCATTTGATCCAGGTGCGTTAAACCAGGGAGAGAACTAAAACATGCAGGATGCCGGCCCTCCAGGACCGACTTTGGACACCCCTGCTCTAAAGTTTTAAAACCACTTTTAGAACCAACTCAGAATCTGTGGCATGATATTCACAGACACTCTCCATCCAACTTGACTGAGCCTGATCTACTTTGTATAGAAGAATGGCATAAACCAACAAACTTGCAGTTTTCATAGCAGCGACGTGGATCTACAAAAGTATTCTCCTGGGGCACCAAAAAGAAATTAATGCCATAGTTTCCGGATTTTTATTTATTCAGGCATTTTAAAACCACATGTTGTGCACCACTTTATGTTTTTCTACAAACTCAAATCCCAGTAATGTGAAGTTTTTGACTTGGAAAATGTCCCAGGGACATGAATATTTTATCAAGGAGTTCAGGCACCATCCTCACTCGACAAACTGTGAACAAGCTTTGGTCCTCTGTTCGAGGGGGCAACCCCACGGTGATATTTCACAGCCGCTTTAAGACATTCAAATCACGCGAGTTCTACATGATTGTCAGTGCGGGATGTGTTCGCCATCGCATGAAGGGGAACATAAATCATGTCGTCAGCTGTCTAGCAGGCTGGAAGCTTTGTGCCAGGCTTGCCGGTGGCCACAAATATAAAGTGGAATGGGAAGGGCAGAGCCGCAGCGTCGCATTCCCCCCCCGTGAAGATTTTGTAAAAGGAGCCCCAAAGCAAACTGGACAGCTGAGCCAACGTACTTGCAATGTTCATGAAGTTTAGCAGCATTTGGTTTTGTGTGGTGGGCAAGATTCCCAAGTGGAAACACTTCAAATGCAAACTGCTCACTGATCAGAAATAGACCAAAGTACACCAATACCTCTGTCAAATTGGTAACACATGATCAATGTCAGCTCGTTTTCCAAATCGCTAAATTTTAGAGACAATCAACATCAGTATATTTTTAGTTCACGCAACTAATCCCTTAGGCATCAAAGGCATATTTTAGAATAAAGCTCAAACTTTCCAGGCCACCAACCGAGTTGAGATCGTTAGTCATCAGACATCAATCTCCCTTATTTACAAACTCCAGTTTTTCCCGACACAAAAAAATATCTAAATGGGGAAAACAAACTGTTTAATCTCATGCGCCGTTTGAGATCTAGTCTGTAATTTGGGATAATTCATTATTTTGTAATTACAACTCTTACAACTTAAGCTTTTAGTTTAAACTCAAATTAGCTTGGATCTTGGCTGTGACGGTAATGAGGCCAGTCTTACTCAAATGTTCTGGCCTTGGTTTTGGAAGGTGCTTTCAACACCTAAAACCAATCTTACAAATATGGAAATGTCGCATTATATTCTACAAAAGTGGAGAATGAGCCACAAAAGGTCATTCACGAGCATAATGGCTGTTCAGAGTGCCGTTTTGGATCATTAAGGAAAAGTTGAATGGGAGGAAAAAGCTTGACAGGAAAAAGTTAAACAGGCAACAAGGATCAGTGAAGTATTTCATTTCATTGTGGATGGCCCCAGTGGACTGTCTGCTGAACAGCTGATCAGTCGGCAGTCTTCTCAATGACAAGGTGATAACATAGGTGGAATATAATAATGTTTTACTTAGTCATAAATTACTGAATCTTTCCAATAATATTGAATTGGTTTTCCCTTTGTCCTCTCAGAATCAGATTGACATATTAAACTTCTGAGTTCCTTCGCGACACATTTTTCAAATCTTGATTTTTGTTTCCACGTGAGCTTCATCATCTTGCTTCCTTCAATCCCCCGTCATGTCCAAGCAGCTGGGGAGAGTGAAATCCAGGCTTCTAAGCAGAAGATAAATGGATGGAGTTTAGGATCCATTTTGGATGCAGATGAGGGCTTATTTTTTATTTTTGTTGTAAATTTAATAGTTAACCAGAGAAATGGCAGAAAAGAAAGATGAGACTCCAGAGTAGACTGCCTGTCTTTATTAAGACTTCGGATACTCCCACTGACCTTACAACACAGCAAAATCAGAGAGTTTACAAGCTTTTCAAAACACCTACAAGTTCAGTGAATCTCAATGCAAGTGAGAGAAAACCGTCATGCTTGAACAAATGTGGGAGGACAAAAAAAAAAAAAAAAAAAACTACAGCAGGAGAAACTCCTTCTGTAGGAAAACAACTTTGTTTTACAGCAACAGAGATGGATACTTCATTAGTACATCCAGGGTTTGCATACAATCATTCAAAGCTAGCAGACAGCGAGAAGCGGTTTCTCGTTAGCTTGCGCTTGAAAATGTTTTTTCTATTTAACTTTACAAAACTGTTACATGTAGCTTTATACAAACCAGGCTGCTGAACAGCTGGGTTTTGATGAGACTCCCTTTTGTAGAGCTTTAAAATCCTCTGTGGTTCCTCCTTCCTCTGACACAAAGTTCATGTACAGTATTCACAAAGACGTGGCCAGTCCTTTATATACTTCTTTCAGTTAAATAACTAGAGAACAAATAAAACATTATTCTGTGAAATAATTAGTCAACTGGAAGGATGATGCTGAGTGTTGAAGAGTCCTGAATCGGTGGCATGAAGATCTGATGCGCCATGCGATGCTTCATCCCGTCATCTTTGTTCCCCGGATGGGTCGTCGTCTGTGGTAACCTTCATCTTCACAGAGGCATGTTTACGTTTAAGAGCTGGATGAAGATTGACGATTGGCACAGGTCACAGGGCTCGCTGTGTGAGCGTTGGCAGGGTTCAGGACAATGTAAGGCGACATGATGACTCCAACAGGAGGAAGTCACAGGACCTCTGGAAGAGAGACGCAGAAAGGAAAGGTTAAAAAAAAAAAAAAAAAAGATATTCAATAAATACCAGGTGCATCTAAAAAATAGGATATCATGGGAAAGTTAGCTTCAGTTATTCGATTCAAATGTGAAACTCATTAAGATTCAGCACATAGTGACATATTTCAAGTGTATATGTGTATATATTTTAAGATTATAGAGTACAACTAAAAGTCTAAAATAGTTTAATTTAGAATATTTCAAAAGTAAGTAAAATATTTTTTACTTCAGAAAGATTATGAGATTATGTTACAGTGTTGCTAAGGCCTGTCGACTCAAGTTGAGGACAATTGAATCAAAGCATTTTAGTGGAAAGTAAGTGGAAGGAAAATGTAGAAAAAAAGTGGAGAATCATCACAGAAAACCACGACTTCAAAAGGGTTTTAAAGATTTTATCCAAGTTAAGATGATCTCTGGAGTAACTTTACAAGGAATCCAACAGTTTTGCGCCGACTTCACCTGCAGCTCTCGGCTTGTGAATCTCCTAACTCTTTAAAATGAACAGAAATAGCTGCTTGAGATATTCAACTCAACGTCTAATGAATATGTTTCACTTTTTAACCTGCTAAAATGAATGATTATATTTTTTGATGATACTTACGTTCATTAAGACGCAACTTTTTAATCATCATATCAACAGGAAAGAGATTCCAATCTGTAGCCAAAAACGGGCTGGCATCACTGAACAGGGTAACGATGTGATGCACAAACCTCTGACCCGTTGACAATACTAACTGCAAAAGGATGCTAACCACGCCGCAGGGGGCAGGTTCCCAATAAATCTTTACCGTCTTGTTTACAAGGATCAAATGAAAAGGCAGCAAGGCTCCAAACTTAGACACATTACAGAGAAAAGCAGCTAACATGTGAAACGCAGGACACATTGTTTTAGAGATATTTAAGACGTGGGGTCAAGCTCTGGTCAGATTTAAGCCTTATTCAGCTCTGAATATAAACTGCCCTCGTGTGGCGTTACATTGTGACTTTAGATCAGCCTGGTGTATTAGTCCTGCTAAGACAGTCATCTCACATGTCCAGATTTACGAGTGAAGATGAGAAGCCAAACATGTTTAGGTTTTACGACTGAGTTAACAGAAAGAGATATGCGGGACTGAGAATGAGAGAAAGGAAACCGATCGAGATGGTATCAAAGAAAGTCATGATCCATTTTCCTGGCTAACCAATTATGATTTCTGGCTCGTACTTTGGTAACAGGTGAGAATTAAAATCCAGCAGATATACGAGGGGGGAAGGCTGCTGACGTTGCTGCTGGGAGGGAAACGAGCGCAGGCATTGCACGGTGCTTAATTGCTGCGGAGTCGTGTTTCTAACCCCCGGCGGCGCAGCACTTGTGGATTGGGGCTCCTCGTCGCCTCCGGAATTCCTCTCTGGGCCCCGATCCGAGTCAGTCGAGCTGGTGAATAAAAGCTGTCAACAGGATAAAGATACCCCCGCTTCTCTTCGACTTTTCCTTCAGCACTGCTTCCATATCCCATCTCCACCTTTTTTTAGTGTAAGTGAACTCTTCGTGCCGCACCTTCCTGCTCTCGGGGGGCTTCTCGCTTTCACTGGGGTGATGAACTGTATGTTTGATTGAGAGCAGCTTCACTGCAGGGACAGTAGTTCACCCATATTTTAAAGACAAAGCGAGCTTTGTCTACTTCTAATGCACATCAACCAAGGAGCAATGGGTTTTCTAGAACAATTGAATTCTACGTTACACAAAATATCCTGTAGAAAGAGCGAGCTACTGAATCCTGTCAAACATTTATATATTGGAGACTGCTTCCACTGATGAGCAGTGAAGGAGATGATGTTCCACATCATCACACCGCCTCCACCGTGCTCAACTCGCAAGTTGATTTTTCTTTCTAAAGTGGTGCCAATTAAAAAAATAAAAAATATCCAGGCTTTTAAAACTACGTCACCTGTTCATTTTAGCATACTTTTGTTTCCAGCTTTTCTCTGTGTGCCGTAAGACGTTTTCCACACTGTGTACCTGCGACGTGCTGCGGCTTCATGGGGCCTGCTTTCTTCATGAAGGACTCCTCGCTTTCGAAAGCGAGGATGGGCTCAGCGGACGTGCCGGTCTCGGAGTTGTCCCGGGCTCCGTTGGAGGCGTTGTCCTGGTTTGTGAGGTGGATGAAGTCTTCGAAGTGGCCAGCGTCTCCTTTAGAGGACAGACCGTTTTCATGCCTCGCCGGCTGGAGCCCATTAACCACTGAGAGGCTACGGAGAGGGAAACATGGAGAGCAGCTCAGTCGGCCAACATGACTCAGATCAGAGTGAGTCATTTTGTCGTTGCTGAAGAAAATGAGGAAATCAGTTCATTCTTCAACTATTTACACTTTTTACTGACATCCTGATCCTTGTGGCTTTCTGTTTCCTGCAAGTGTTCGGTAGTAACGTTCCACCTTTGTTTCCTGGAAAGCTTTGCTCCCGCTCGTGGCGCTTTGCGAGCAAAAAGAATTGATCCTTACCTTTCTTTGAAGTTACTCTGTCCATTCTCTGCCTTGTTGTTGGGCAGACTCTCCTCCTGTTTCGCCTGATTGTCAGCAGATACTAAAGTGACACAAAGTAAACGGTAGCGGTTACAGCTGACCCACATTTTCTACCAAAGTTCAACATAAAACAGCAGATTTTAGGTTCATTTCAAGCTACGCCGTTATTTTGGTTCCAGCTGCTTCTTTTACTCGGTGTTCTTCTGAGACTGTGACATTGTTTTCCTACAAGTTACAGAAGCAAAATGACAAAAATGGTTAAATAATTTGCTGTAAAATTTTTTACAAATGATTTTATAGTACATTATAAATTTACACGTACCCAAGTTGAAATTTGTATTTCAAGTAATTTAGATGACTATGGCTAACGGCTTATAAAAAGGGACAATCTGCGTTTCATAAAATTATATTAATATGTCAGGTAAGTAAAGAATCAGCCTGTGGTTCTGCTGAAGCGTTTAGGATGTCCAGGATGATTTAGCAGCCTTCACCATTTCTGCATTAAGTCCAGTAAAAGCCTGCACACCAGCCTCATCCCACACCTGGTAAAGCTTTTTCCTACCACACTTTTTCCTTCTGCTCAACTTTCCGTTAATATGCTTGGGTGAAGCACTGAGCAGCCATGATTTTAGTCACGACCTTTTATAGCAGTCTATTGGACAACTGTAGAATGAGCTGTCTTACAAATGACTGTGTGTAAGCCATAACACTACATTTTTGTTTTTAAAATCTATTAGTTTGTTGTAATATTTTGATTAATTGAAAAAACAGAAGTTGTTTTTTTTTTTTACCCTTAGCATCAAAATGAATTGAATATCTTGAAATATATCATGATATGAACGACACTGTTTTAATTTCTGAACTATACTCGATGGTATTCCAATTGACTGATAATTATAAAACTTCAGAACAAATACCATTACAAACATCAGTAAATAATGAAATGTCTAACTTTGTTCAGGCATCTTTCGTAAGGACTTGGGACCCCCCAATCTGAGCTTTTTAAGCATTTGGTTGTGGCTAACACGAAGCACCAGCCGACCCTGATTAAAGCGGCTCCCTGCTTGCCAGACCTCCAACCACATCAGCCCCTGGCTAACGATTTCCTCATTCAGACAAAGACTGGAACCAGCAGCCTTTCTCTGAGAACTCAAACTCAATTGTTACATAACAGAAGCTGCTGATATTACTTTCAGATAACTTTTATCAAGAACACATTTTTTTTCCCCCCTTAGATCCGGGTTGACACAAAAGTGTCATGCATCAAAAATAGGTGTAAAATTGCAGCAGGTTGTTGCCATTAGCCCACTCTTCCTCCCATCCTTCGGGCTAAGGGATTCAACAAGTAGTGAGCACACATGGGTCCCATTGTGCCGGGTTAAACAAGCTCGACTGCAGCTGCACAGGATATGAGGCAGAGATATAATCTGAAAACCCTTTAATACGACAAGCTTCACGGTGAATCCGACTCAGATGGGAGAACAGACTGAAGATGCAGCAGATATTTATGCTTTTGTTTAGTGCCGCACAAAGAGGAACGGAACATTTGTTCAAGGGTATTGCTTAATAAAAAAATAAATCAAATCAGTTAACTTGCAACAAGATGAGTCAGAGAACTTTTTATTAGAGTTTATTAACTGAGGTCATAAACATCTTTTAGTGGATTCTGAAAACCATCCCAAAGTCTTCACTTTAATTTTAAGTCTTTGTCTTAAAGTTGCGTCCAAAAGGATAATTTTTATCTCATTAAATGTTGCTGGGGAAACAATGTTTAATTTGAATTGATTAATGACCATCTTTAAAAGTCAGAGGAATCCAATTCAATGTTCTGCTTACCTTTGCTGGTCTCTCCCTGCAAGTCATTGGAGAAGGCGACCGTGGCAGATTTAGTCTCTTTCTATAAAGATTAAGGAGGAACTTAGTCACTTACTGGACAGTAAGGGTTTTGCTTCTTGCTTTAGTAAAAAAGTAAAAGTTTACAGCTACCTTTTCACCCCCATCGGTCTTGCGTGTCCTCTTCATGATCTCTTCCAGACGCTGACAAAAAAGCAAAAGAAAAAAAAACAGAAGGAATAAACTGGAGGGAAATTTTTTTTTTATTTTGATCCATTTTTTTAATTTGCAGAGTATTCTTTTACTTTAACATTTTGTAATGCATCGTTGTGTGTTACAGCAATGCATTACAGTATAGAAATAGTTGTCCTTGTATAGCTGGGATACCAGTTTCAGTTCTATGAATAGTCTGATGTAGGCAAGTGTCGGTTAATAATCAACACTAGCAAAGAATTCCTGTCATTCTGATAAGATGGCTAAGTGATGAGTTTAGTTTTTTTTTTTCTTTTTTTTCTGGCTGGTCAACTGGTTGAAACAAAGTGCTTACACATTTCCTTAGCTTAAAAAAAACAAAAAAGGCAAATTCAACAATTTGGAAGAAAGTCTGGTAGTGAAACTCTCAGACAATCATGGCATGGAAACAAAAAGAGTGCCACTGTTTTACAGTGAAACTGTTTCCACAGCAGGTCGTCTAGCGGAGTAGAATGACTATTAAACCAGCTAATATCAGCTTATTTTAGGCCACACTCTGTAGCAACTGATAAAAAAAAATATAGTGCCATTTTAAATGTAATAAGACCAAAAATTGCTTTAACTTGTCAAATAGTAATAAAGTTTTTGAACATTATAAAACATATCACAAGTACATGACCACTGTTCTCTCTGAGCAGTACTACAATTCTCTAATATTACAAACCCAGAAATAGTGCAACAAATGATAAAAACGACAAATTTGCCATTCATTATAACAGGAAACTGCACTAACAGCTTCTTTCCCAATGCAGTCCTAAATATGATTTGTTTAGCTACAGTGACTACATTGTTAAAGATTTGGATTTTGAATGCTGGTTATGCTTGTTTGACATTTAAAATGTCAAAAATGATTACAGTATTGGCTGCTACACTGAACAGAAGAATGACAAAATGGTACAAAAGCGGATTGAAAGCTACTAAACTTTGTGTTTACTTTGCATTCATGCATCAAAGTAACATTTTTTTCATGGATAATTTTGGAACGGTCAACATGATGTTACGTCAGCAGGAGCAAAACAAGAATAATTGTTGCTTTTCTGCTTTAAAGAACATATAAAACTGACCAAAAGAATGACAACATGATACAAAACAGCTTGAAAGCTAGTAAACTTTGTGTGTTCTACATTTATAGCGAGGCATCGAAGTAATATTTACGTCTAATTTTAGAATAGTCAATATGATGTTATTTCAGCAGGAGCAACACATGAGTAATTTTGCTGTTCTGCTTTAAAGAACTTACAAAATTGGCTGCTGCACTCTGAGCAGAATGACAGCATGGTACAAAAACAGCCTGCAAGCTAGAAAACTGTGTGTTCTACAATTATAGTTAGGCAACAAAGTAACATTTTCTATGTCTAATTTTATAACAGTCAATGTAATGTTGCTTCAGTAGAGGCAAAACTGTTGCTTTTCTTGTTTAAAAGAAGAAATTACCGTTATGCATTTTTGTTTCAGGGTTTTGTGTAAATAAATACGCCGAGTCTGATGATGGTTACTACTTTAGTTTCTAGTACTTGGTTGGAAACTTGACAGGAATAGTTTGGCAAAACTCAGCCAATCAGAGCTTCAGACTGTTTAATTTACAATTTCAGGCTCATGTTTCATTTTCTATTTATTCTATGTCATAATATTTCTCTATTTTTGTAACTTTAATACTGAACTAGTTCAGTATTAGTAAGACAACTTATTAATACATTGTCCTATTATCGTCACTCGGTTTTGAGTGATGATGAAGTGTAACTTGTGTAATTAGCAAAAAATAAAACAGGTATTGGCTGAATTTTGCACAGCTGAGCAGTGAAGTGCTTTATAATAAAAATGAAACCCCTCTGCTTTTCACATATATATGCAGTGAAGTTAGACACAAGATCTGACCTTCATCCGACGCGGTTACACCATAACTGCAGCTGCCGCTCATAAAAGAGAGGCATTTTTAAGATCCGGGATTATTTCACCCACAGCTCAGACACTCAGCTTTGGTATCTGGTTTAGCTGCAAAACGTGCTTCCACACTGTAAATTTCTGTTGTCCCAGAAAGTTGCTGATGCTGCTGTGTGAACCCCCAGGGGTCCTAACCCGGTCTAAACGGAGCGGATAAGGACAGCATCTTTGTTGTGGAGGATGAGATGTTCCTGTGGGCTCAGTCCTACTGATTTAGTGACGCCTGGCAGAACTACGTCTGCTGGGAAGAGGCAGCATGCTTACAAAGCTCTTTTGAGATAATAATGGAGGAGGAACTATTAAGACCAAACAAAACAAGTCAGATAACAAAAAAAAAAATAACAAAAAAAAAAAAACACATATTCTTGCTTTCAACAAAAGTATTTAGATACGCTCATATAAGGTATGACATTTTGCTTCGCAAAAGTATGGACACATTTCAGGCTTTACCACATTTTTCACATCACAATCAGATTTTTTCAATGAATTTAAGAACGGCAACATGTTTTAAAACGTAAAAACGAGATTGGATTTTTGTGTCTTGAAGACGTTTACTGTCATCACCCAGAGGGTTTCTCCAGGTTCGAACATGGATGGGATATGTCACGTTTCTATAGTCATTCACTTGTTTGATCCTTTATTCTATTCAATGTTCAGGGTAATGAGCAGTGTTGGTTCTTATCCACACAAATCTGACCTTTTGTCATCTCCATGGGACTAAAATTATGTTTTTTCTTTGACCAGAGAGCCTTACAACTGCTGGTCTTTGCCCTGTAGTCTTTGTCATCGTTTTGCTTTTTTTATTGTCCTCATTGTGGTCTGAACAATGCGTTTGTTTTTATTTTTCCTCATGTTTTGTATAGTTACATGTTCGATTTAATATTACTGTATGTTTTGGGGACTACAGGTGGAAAATCAGCATTTGTAGCTATAACCTGGTACAGTACATCTCTCCTTCAGTGGTTGATGTACATTGTCCCATTTTAAATAAATTTTAGTTATTTCACATGTCAGATATGCTTCCTATATGACACGTTGAAAGCTATAAGAAAGATTCTTATACCTTTTTCTCTAAAACGGCTCCTCTCTTGGCACTCTTCCATAAAAGCAACATTTTTAGAGTGCATCACAAACAGTCGACATGTCAACACATTCTCCTTCCCTAGTTATAGATCTCTGCAGCTTTTCCAAACCGCCATGGGCCTCATGGTTGTTTTAATTAATGTTTTCCTCTGTCGGCTTTTCAATTTTGGCAAATCCACATCTATGTAGGTTTGAAGTTGTGCCACATCTTATAAATTTTTAAGTTTAAATGAAAAAGGGTCCAGTAAAAATCTTTAAAGCTGGAAACACACTCTGTGTTATTTATGACCATCCTGGTGTGTTCCTTTGTTCTTCAAGAGGTTGTTTGATCACTTATGTTCACTAAAAACCTGTTGGATCAGAAGTGGGGTTGTACTGCACACAGGTGGGCTCTATAAAGTAAATTGGTGCTGTCTGAAAGGCAGCTTGCTGCACTGGGGTTGAATAAAAATGCTTTTTTCGATTTGTGAACAGGTTTGAAAACATTTTTCACCTCATGATTTATACCCATATTTTCCTTTTAGCTGTTTTGTACTGCAGCAGAAACAAGCAGGGAAAAAAACAACTGTTAAAAGAGGAAGTCAAGTACAGATTTGTGGTTGTTCTCCCCAAGTGCTTCTCTTTAGTTACCATTCTGTTCCCTCCCTCTGATCTTACGGCTGACCCAGGGCTGCAGTGCATGAACATAAAGGTCACAGAAGTATCATTATACATGTGCAAAGATCTTGACAAATCCGCTCAGATAAGATTGGGGCAGCTAACCTGCCAATATTAGGACTTATATATAGACATGCACTCTAAAACACAGAGGCACTCCAAGGCCTATTAAATCATGGCATGCAGACAGCCCCTCCAGGATAAGCCAAAAACATCATTCGTATTGGTTTCAGGGACTCGGCCTTCCAGCCTGATTTTTGATGTGTCAGAGGCCAGGCCTCAGAGCGAACATAACCCAGAATATAATTGCACCACCCATGGGGGAGTGAAGGAGACTTTGCATCAGCTAATTTGTTTCTTAACTTGTAGTATCTTTTGTTTCAATGAATAATGGATTTGGAGGCATGCTTCCCTTTAAAGCCGTAATGGGTGAATATCTTGTTTGAACTCGAGTTACACTCCAGTGGAGAGAACAGCGGTGGGAGAGCAGATGTACAGCCCTACCTTTTTCCTCTCCAGTCTCTCCTGCTCCTCCTTCTGGAAGTGTTTCTCCCTTTCGAGACGCTGCTTCTCCGCCTCCTCCCGGGCTCTCGCCTCAGCCTCTTCTTTCTGAAACACAAACACATGAAAATCCAACCACAACTTCTTTGCAGGCAAATGAAGGGGGGAAAAAATACTGCAGCCAAAAAAGCAAGGCTTTTTTTTTTTCTTAACGTAACAGGGGTGTGGTTGTTCCCTGCTGTTACTGTTTACAACCACAAACGGGATATTTTCCTGCACATAAAAAAATAGATCCTTTTTGGACTTTTCCTGTCCTCATGAGGACAATACAGTGAAAGAAAAAAAAAAAAAGGAAAAAAAGAAAGAAGTCATCAAAACAATGGGCTCTTTGTGTTTGAGATGCTGGAACGTGTTTGACCACAAAAACACATCTGGGAATGACCACAAGAGGGCAGTAAAGTGTTAGAGCTCATGACACCACAGTAGAATCATGTTATGTGTCTACAAATATAAAACCAATTAAGTGAATTCTCTGGCTGACTTCAGTTTGTTTCTAGCTGAACCCACTTCCTCTCTAGTTTCATCCACACAAACTCCAGCTGTGATGTTCTGACCTGTTTCTGTAAGCGGAGGTTCTCCTCCTGCTCAGCCTTGGCTCTCTCCTCAGCCTCCTTCTCCTCCTGCAGCCGCTTCTCTTCGTCTCTCCTCTGCTGCTCCTCGGCCATGGCTCGCGCCTCCTCTTCCCTGCGCTGTCTCTCCTCTGCCTCTCTTGCGATTCGCTCCTCTCTCAGGATCCTGGATCATATGAGGACAAAACAGGACGTAGAATTATATCAGTGTTTGATCACAACTCTGACTGATCCACATGGAAGCTTTAAATCAGTTTCAGAGATACGAATTTGGAATTTTGTCTGAATAAGTAAAATTACCTTAGATCTGTGATTTGACTAGGCTGTCGCAACACAAATATATTTTAAGTAAATTATGTTGTAGTCTTTTCTGTTCCTGCTGAAATAAAAACATCTCCACATCACGGTGCTGCCACTACCGCGTGTCACTATGAGGACAGTGTGTTCTGAGTGATTTGCAGTGTTTCTGGTTTATTAGTTTTGCACATGAACCAAAAAGTTCTATTTTTATGCCTTGCCAAAATCTTACCAAGAATACTTGGTAAGATTTGTTTTTGCAGGGTTATGTTGACATTAAATAGCTAGCATACAGGTGGAATGTGTTAACTAATTATATGTCTTCTAAAGGCAATTTGATTGCAGTGCATTTCAAAGTACGTATTTGACAGATGTGTCAAATCCATTAAAAAAAACAAAAAACAAAAGTAAAAGCTTACTTCCATTCTATAAATCAAACCAGGAGCTTTCCATTTGCACATCTACTCTCCCCAGACCGACTGACCTCTCCTTCTCCTCTTGTTCGCGCCGCTCTTGCTCCTCTCTCTCTCTCTGCTCCCGGGCCTGGCGGCGTTTTTCTGCCAGGATGCGGGCCGCCTCCTCGGGGTCATTGGTGCCGGCCATGGGCTTGGCTGACGGAGAGGGTGAAGGTGACACAGCGCGGGCAGATGGGGTTGAAGCCGCTGGCTCGGGCTGGGAAGGAGTGAGAGCGGGACTGGGGATGCTTGGAGTTTGAGGCGTGGAAGCAGCAGCAGAAGAAACTGTGATGGCAGGAGCCACAGGAGAACCTGAAACACAAGTATTTTAAAATGGGAGCCATCAGTTTTGACTGGGTGCTAATTTTTGGATATTTCCACTTACTTTTTCTCCAAAACAAAAAAAATTCTAGCAGAAAACTGGACTAAATGGCCAAGTTAATAAGCAGAGTCTGTCTGCACTTAGTGCGGCTCAGATATGACAGATGGCTTTTCATACTTATTGCTTATTAAAAACATTACAAAGGCTTTTTACATTTATTCTATTGTTCTTTGAGATACAGACATAGACCAAGGCACAAGAGAAGAGAGTTTAATTCAATTATTTAAATAAATTCTGTTAACGCACATTTTTTCTGTACTTATGCAGGTCTGAAATGCTAAATTAAAATGCTTGGCGAGATGCCATTCCCAGACCCAAATGCTTTCTTCTGAGAAAACTATCCAGCAACATCACCATCAGCTGATAAAACTAGCTTTGCGGATACCATAGGAACGTTATTTGTGAATTATACTAAGATGTAGCTAAGTTGGACAAAAAGTCTTTAAAGTAGAACACTTCTTCCTCTCAATACACAGAATGGATGTCATTAAGAGGTTAATTTATTTCAATCATTCAACTATATTGAGTTACTGAAATGCAAGTACTTTTTGATTATGTGATTTATTGAGATGCACCTGTACTGCAATAATATAGTCTGAAACATTTCACTCCAGTTTACACTTCAATCTGAAGAAAAATCAAACCCATCTATATCCATGTTTGTATCTACTTCCATGTCTAACTCCCAATAAGCATTTAATTCATATAAGCTCCAGTTAGAGAAGCACAAGAAATTCACTATTTTTCCAGCTTTAGCTACTCACTCCTCCGTCTCTCTGGAGTGGTGGGCCTGCGGGGCTCCTTCACTCTCTCCAGTGGAGCAGGGGAAGCGGTCCGGTGGTCTATCCTGGCCGGGGTGCTGGCTCGTTTCGGCCGGGCTTTAGGAGTGGCTGGGCTGCCACGGGTTGATGGGGGCTTCGGGGAGGCAGCGGGGCTTGGAGAGGCATTTCTGCCCTTGAGTGTGGCCGGGGATGCTGGTCGCTGTCTAGATAAAGGACTTGGACTGGAAGAGAGAGACGAGGGGGAACATATGAAACATGAAGGAAATGATTGCAAAACGGAAAACTAAAAACACATAATAGCTTGTTTAGATAAAAATGATTTTGAATAATTGCAGTCACACTGCAAAATAAACAGGCACTGCCCCACAAACACTTGGAAGTGAGCCATTCCTGTCTTTAAAATGTTTTCCCACTCCAAGCCTGTACCTCAAGGAACTTAATTTATTTTCCCCTTTCGCCCCATCCATCCGTTATAGAGGTGACTTATTGTGTGGTCAGGGAATTAGAGAGGACTCTCTGAATGTGAATATTATGAAGAAATATTCTATTTTAACAGTCATAACCACATATTTTAAGCTGAGAATATTACAAATGCATCACATACCTTGGATCAGGTCTGTGTCTCATGCTGGGAAGGGATTGCCTCTTCTTCAGCACCTTCTCTTTACTGATGGCCTTTTTCTCCTTCTCATTCTCCCGTTCTTTATCTCTTTTTTCCTTCTTGTTTTTATCCATCTGAAATAAAAAGATTTGTAACCAAAATTAGCATTCATTTTACTTAAAAAGTTTTCTTATTATTATTATAGAAATAAAGCTGAAAAGTTTAGAAAAAAAAAACAGTTTGCAGATCAGGATACATTTTAATTCAAAGTGTGTTAAAGATCCCAAACACTAGAGCGAAGCCACGATCGAGGCTTTTCCAACTACATTCATCAGCCCCCCTGACTAAACTCGACTCCAGATACTCATCACTTGTCAATCTTCTGCGATTTTATGTCAGCTGCATCTCTAAAACAAACATGAGAGTGTTTGTATAGCTAATTAAAGAAAAATCTAAACCCTTTTTAAGGTTCACAACATGCAAAATGTTAATCACAGGAAACCAGACGCTGTATTGTCTGCTGCTGCAAAAAAAAAAAAAAAAAAATCACCTGGTCTTTGTTCTTAAAAATCCTCTCAACAGCTGCTCATAAAGAACTGAGGCGCCTCTAGGGGAGTTGAAACACTACTCATACAATTTATGAAGTTCAAAGTAATAGGAAACCATTTCATGTTTTGTCAGCACTTGATTAACTGAGCCCCATCAAAGCAGATGCTGAAGATGCTCGATTTAGCAAAGCCCTTCAGTAACATAAATCCTGACAAAGAGTTCTTGGTAGTTTCAATTTCACCTATTATTCATTTATCAGGTCTAGTAAAATGTATCCACTGCTTTTAACTTACAGGCGTGGAGCTTCGTCTGTGCTGCCGCTGAGTGATGTCCGGCGTGCTAGACGTCACCCTCCAGCGGTCAGAGCAGCGGTGGTGTGGCTGGTGGGCGCACAGGGTGAGGGGGCTGGCTGAGGCCGAACGAGGACACACAGAAGAGTCTGTGGTTGAGAGTTAAGAGGTTAAAGCTGGTAAATCGTTATGAATTCATGCGGTCTTATGAAACCCAACTTACGTCCATCTTTTCCATTACTCAGGACACTAGCAGCACTGCGGCTGCGGGCGAGGAACGACAGGGTGGGCGTCATCAGTCGGTCGACTATACTGCTCTCCCATGGAGTCAGTGCAAGGCTGCGAGCTGCAAGCAAGAAAAAGAAAATATAAAAGTTGGGTTCAAAATGAGCCTCAGAACCACATCTTTCCTTAACCCAACACAACAGAGATCCAAAGAAAGTGTTCCCACAATTATGAAATAAAGGATTCTGCAGGAAAATACTTTAAAAGATGTGTTATACAATCAATCAGTGTAGTTGCTTAGTCATTTTGAAGGCATTGTGTTTGTTATTGATCACTCTTTGTTGGGATAAAATGGAAAGATTGGAATTTTCTTTGTATCAACACTGAAGAGGAATCATTCTGGGAAGATGAACAATAAAAAAAAATACTGAAACATTTTGCTTCTAATGTTTCTCCACCTTTGCATCACTTCTTAAGCCTCAGCAGACCTTTTAAACATCAATAAAAAGAATTTTCCTTTTAATTCGACAAATTTGATGTCATTAGTAAATTACATAACCAAAGATGTCCCTCATTCAGTGAATTATGATCAGAAGGAACATAAAAGAACCAATAAGGACAGTGACAAACCCACCAGGAATGTAATGATCATCGCAAGACAATGAAAGAACCAAAACAACAGTAAAAAAAAAAATCCCATAAAAAATAAGCATGCAGAACAATTTAAAGAAAAAAAAAAACAAGGCTGGAGAGTCAAAAAACAAAAATAAGAATTGTGGTTTTGAAGGATGGAAATGGGTCAACTGTCAACCATCAGGGTCAGGAGAGGTGCCGAAATCAGACAGTGAAAGGGAGCAACTGCGGGGGGGGGGGCAAAAAAAAAAAAAGGACAACGATGGATGGACTCGTGGGTGTCGCCAGTGGCTGAATGATGGAGAGATTTAAACAGGCGTGGGCCGTTCCAGATGTAGTCTTACTTCTGCTGGGGGAGTTCCAGAGTGTGGCCGAGGACTTGGAGAGTCGCTTGTTTATAACAGAGTCCACATGTTTGGGCAGGTTGACCGCAGAGACAGAGCATCTGCCTAAGAAGCCAAGAGAGCGCCACACAGATGTTCACAAAGGTCACACAGTTGAGAGGAACAGACGGGAGCGTCTGAGGCGTCATGAGTTATGCTAGGACACATCGACTCTTTGAAGGAGCAGCTGCATTAGTTTTGCTGCAGTCATTTCCTCTTTATTCAGACATGTAAAGATCACCGAGACACAAAGTCCCATTTTCAAGAGGAACCTGTTTAAAATGCATGAACAACAATGTTAAGTAGCACAATTCGTATAACACACTCACTCAGTTGTTCAACAGAAAAAGAAGACGGTAGCAACAAAACATTAACAGCATTTCACTAGTAGTATATTAATCAGCAGTCTGTCCCAAATTAATGGATCATTGTTTGTTTTTGTTTCTTTTTTTTTTTAAAAAAAAAAAAGCATTTTCCCCAAATTCTGTACACTGAAGGAGCACTGAATGTAATAAAAGAATCAGTAAATGTAATAATTTACTAAATTGTAAATTAGTTAATGCATATGAAATCTGAAAAACAATGTTAATGACTACCAACACTAGACAGAGGAGGTTTCAAGCAGGATTAGGTGGTTAATAAAAACTGAAATTGAGATATTTTCAGTGTCAGTGAGGTGAACAGAAGGACAGATTAGCTGCAAAAAGCTATTTTAAAAAGGAAACTTTTCTTTGTCAGCCAGTTGTTCAGGCAGCTCTCACTCCATTTCTCCGTTTTAACTTTTTTGCGCTTTCAAACTTCTGCAGTCGAACTATGCTAGATTTGGAAATGTTGGCAGAGCTTTGAAAATCTCACAGGAAAAGGTTTGCATTCTTAAAAAAAAAACAACAAAACACAGATTGCTCTTTTCGTTTACTAATGCTAATGAGTCCAATATCACTTTTTCTGTTTTAATAGCAAAACAATACGAAAGTAGCAAAAATTCTAACTTTTACTTTACTCAAAAATGAGCAAAAAGGTAATATTACTTGACAATTTCGTTTTATGAAAACATCTCAGCATTTTCCGCAACAAAACTGCTTAAAGTACTTTTCAAAAATAGTGAAATGTTCCTCCTTCTAGGTTTCTATTTATGAAATTGTCAATGGTACATTTAGGTCCCCATAAAAATATTATTGGGTCAACATTAGAAAAGTTTAAACGTTTTGTGTGTTATATAGATTAAATCAGTATTTGTTTTGTCTAAATGCTGCATGTGGATAAGGATGCAGATCAAAAGCCCTGTAACACGAGGAAAAACCATCATCACTTCAGAATCTGTAGCCAGTCTAAATAACTAAATATTTGTTTTGATGTTGGACCAACAATCGTGCAGGAAGTTGTTCATGTAATTGATTTCATCTCATCAAGACTGAATTATAACGTTGATCCAGATGTGCAGCATGAACTCACTCTCTCTCTGGCTGGAGTTCGGCGATCCCGTGCCGACCCATGAGCTTCTCTGCTGCCGGATTTCCGCCCACGTCTTCTTAGTCGATTTGTGTATAGCCGCCTCGTAGCGTTCCTGGGGAACATGCGTGGAAAGATGCAAGCTGTTAGAACTTATCTTGTTGGACGTTAGTCAGATGAGCAGCCCAGATTCAAGTACTATGTCTGACTCACGTCTGAGTAAAACTAAATCCTTCCATCTGCAGCTGACCCACTTCATGAGCCATTACAGCAAAAAAGAGATTTAACTTCTCACTCCTCAATGAACTTTTGTCTCAACTATTAGTAGACTGGTGATGCAACACTTTCTAAATGTGTTACTTTTAAACAAACATCGCCTCTGTTTCCATTCAAACATACTTTATTCTTCTCCAGTTTCTGTTTCTGCCTCTCTTCCAAGGCGGCTCGCCGTTTCTCGGCTTTGACTCGCTGCTCCTCAAGTTTCCTGCGCCGTTCCTCCAGCTGCTGCTCCCTCAGCTGCCGCGCCTTCTCCTCCTTCTCCAGCCACTGGTTCTTTTTGGCCGCTATAATTTGACAGAGGGCATGTTTAGAGGAGGAAAAGTTTCTCAAAGGTTACCTGTGCCTCGCCCCCTCTCTAGTGGGAAAACTGTTCCATGTGTGTTCTGTGAAACTGAAATTTGGCTTTTGTTTTAATAAATCTTAAATACTGTATACTACGGGTTTTATGCCTGCAGTAAAAACGACATTTCCTACATGTTGTGCTTTATTTCTTTCACATCTGCTGTTTGGCTTTAAAAAGCTCTAAATTTGTATTACTCACTTTGTTTCTGGGTTTGTTCAAAGAATTTACACCTTTAAAAAAAATCTGTCAGGGTGCTGCATAATGGCAAGTTAGGCCAAATGAATTCCATCTGAGGTGACATTTTTATAGCTTTGTAATCCTTTAAAGCAGAGGTTCCCAAACTGTGGGGTGTGCCCCGTAGGGGGGGCACCGTGCCATTGCAGGGAGGGCACGGGAAGCCATCTGGATGGAGAAAAAAAACATGAACGCTGTATGCGCTGGGTTTTTATCTTAGAATGGCCAATGCTCTGTTATTCCTTTGTCAATTTGATACAGTAGGGGTTCACAGACTTCCCATATCTGTGTCCTCTGTCACTTATCAGCAGTTAAAACTGTTTAATCCGTTGTTAACGCGTGGTAACCTGTTTTTCCAAGCCGCCTTTAAATGCAACATGAGTGCTACGACACTTGCGCTGGGTTTAGACCTGTACGGCAGTGAAGGAGACCTGCTGCTGCTGCTGTGCAGAGATACGCAGGTTTGTGTTAGAGTCATGGCAGTAAACCAGCAAAACGTAAATAACTTTTCACAGTTTTCCACCCAAACTAACCGACTGAGTTGAGTAAAGCTGTTGGATGCTGGTAAAGTTAGCTAAA
This sequence comes from Poecilia mexicana, assembly GCF_051168715.1. Taxonomy (NCBI): domain Eukaryota; kingdom Metazoa; phylum Chordata; class Actinopteri; order Cyprinodontiformes; family Poeciliidae; genus Poecilia; species Poecilia mexicana. The sequence goes on from NW_028263385.1 coordinate 9,262,023, forward strand.
AGATGACAAGCTAGCTAATATCAATACAGAACCTTAAGCTTAACAAGTAGCTTGTAGGCTACCGATGTTGTTGTCTATGTCTACGTGCATTCATTTTGCCCCCCAAAAAAGTCGATTTCCCCACCCTGTTCTTAGAGACAGGGAGTCTCTAAGAATCCTCTTCCCCCCACATCGTTCAACCAGACAGCTCTTTGATTTGTAATCCATAGGGGAAGAGGGGAGGAACAGGTCTGTTCATTGCTGCTCGACATTGAAGAGACATCAGCTCTTCCTCTCAAGAAAATATGTATGCAGGAAAACTGGCCCAAAGAATGACCCTAAACGCCACCCAAAATACTCAAGACATCCTTTTATTACTGAATAACCTTCACTCTTGTTAACATGGATACTTTAAAATGAAGACGACAAAATTGGTTGCAAGTAGCATACCAGCAAAACTCGTTAATACAAAATGTGAGGGAATTCTGATTTGAATATTTGAATTTAACGTCCTTCTGTCATCAAAACAAAGATTCTGGATGCAAGAAGGAATAAGCAGCAAATTAGCTTCAGTCTTCAGCCAAACACTACCTGAAGTTAGTCTGATGGCAGCTAAGTGCTATTGATATGTAGCCACTTACATTCTGGGGCTTTAAATTTTAAACAGATGTCTAAATCTGAAACTGCAAGCTGGTGCATAGTAAACACATTTCCTACCAGAAATCAACATTGATTCAGACTACAGTAAGGTCATTAAAAAGCCAGAGAGGAGCTTTGACCTGGAGCTTTAAATATTTATATCTGCTGCAAAAGACAGTTCAACTTGCAAGATAACATACATAAAATAATTTTTAAAAATGTCTATTTTTCACTCTTATTTAGGGCTGAAACGATTCCTCGAATGATTCGAGTACCTCGATTACTAAAATTCCTCGAGGAAAATTTACCTGCCTCGAAGCTTCGTTAATTTATGTTTTATTAGTTAGCGCACCGTGTTCCGGCCGGGACTTCATTTGCGTTGCGCGGAGCTCTCACTTCCGCCTCTGAGTTGTTGACAAAAGCTAAGTCTCAGCGGCATAAAGTCCAATCTTCAAGATTGGCCCGTGGGGATTTTATTGATTGATGATAATGCCCGACTTTTTATCGTTTTTGGGGAACCAATAAGCATCCTTAAAATGACTGGGGAATGCCTGGAGTACGGCAGCATTTCTCCTCCGGGGCTGCTGGTTGAAAGCGAACGGCGGGAAGAGCGCTGAGGTGAGCGGATAGCCTGAACAGGGCGGGCGGCTGAGTAGCTGATGCTTACCGTGTAAATGTAGCTTTACCGACGAACCGCACAATAAATTTCATATCCAGGTCTGAAGAAACGGGTGGCGGAGCGCATCGTACATGGCTGGTAGATGAGTTTCTGAGTGTGACCAGTGAAGGTGTCGTAAATATCCCGTATTGCTTCCCCCCGTGTTCGTCCCCCGGTCTAACGGTTCGTCAGTCCGCTGGTCTATTTCCTCCCCTCCACCCCATCTTACGTTCGTTCATTCGCCCTCTCCTCCCACTCCAGGCGCCATTTCCCGTATTTTCAAACCCAAAGTGTGACAGGTTAGGTGGCAAGGTGAGTTTAATTAATCTATTAAACTCACTGAAGATGAATACATAAACTAAAAGCTGGATTGTAGACATTTTTATAAGCATATTTGTGAGCCTGCCTCTTTGTTATTAAATTCAATATAATTTCAGATTTTTCTATAACTTTTCTTCTGGTTAACTTAGAAAGTGAGCTATTATTGTTACAGGTTAGTTTTCTAAACTACAAAAAAGCAACTGTTAGGGATGCTCAAATATGAAAAATTGGACTGATATTGATATCTGATAGTAACACCGGTATTATGCCAGATTTACCAATATTTCATTTTATAATTTTTTTTATCCGATTACTCGATTAATCGTAAGAATAATCGATAGATTACTCGATTACTAAAATATTCGTTTACAACAGCCCTACTCTTATTGCCACTCCGTTCCTCAACTGGTCATAGTTGGAAAAGAGTCTAGTATTGTGATGCACTGGTTCATTTTATTTGGCAGACTGGAATCATTTTCTGTCACATGGCAACTAAAAAAAACTGGGTGAATCAAATTTGAGGTTCCTCAAGGCTCTGTTCTCAGAACACTTCTAATAAATATCTACTACATGCTTCACCTAGTTCAGATTATATGAAGCATTACAATGATACACAACTTTATATCTGTGTCAATACATTACTGACAACCCCTGCAGTTTAAGATTAAGGTTGTTCATAATATCAGTGATTGGAAGGGTGAGAATTTGCATACGGAGTCAGAGATTATTAATCCACTTGACTCAATAAGCCTAAAAACCAGAGTTAAGTAAAGTACTCAGATGTCAATTTTATTGAAACTCTGTCAGCTACAAGCTTCAAATGATTAGCAGCATGAAGGAAAAAAGAGCAAAAAAAAAAAAGACTCCCATTAGGTTTGATTTTCATGATGGCGTCAATAAAATTGAATTGAAAACCTGCCATACAAAGCCAAAGTTTCAGTTGTTTTTCTTTTTTCATTTTGTCCATTTTACTATTATTCTTTAATGCCTTCTTTGATCTAAGTTTTTTTCCCCCTTTCATTTTAAAATCACAGGGAAATCCTTGTGACTAAACAGTGCAACACAAGTACACTTGCCGTTTGCGTTTTGTTACTAGAAACACCATCATTTGTGCAGCTGAACCGAAACCTCCCTCCCTTTAAGCTGACAATGTAAACAAGAGCTTTGGCTCTGGAGTTCTTCTGTTATCCCAGTCTGACAGTGAATTAGATAAGACCCATACCATCTGGCATGCCCCTGTGATCGCCCAATTACGCTGAGCCACAGCATCAACTGTGTCAAACACATCTTAATACATTCAAACACTAAGACGGATTAGACAAGGACAATGCATCACTGCAAGTAAAATGATGACCCGTTTTGGAGGAAACTTACAATGGGGAAGAATACAAATAAGTATTACGTATTTATGTTGCACAGTCTATGAGCCATTCAGCTATGCAGCTAAATATGTTTACTTCAAATGCCACAGCTCTTTTTTTTTTTTTTTTTTTTTTTTTTTTTTGAATAAATTGAATGTTACGTCCTGTCTGGCAACGCTGCGCTGTTTAACTATAATTTCACAGCCAAGCCAAAAGAAGCTGCAAGTCTCTCAAAAAACCTTCAATTTCTCCAGGAAGATGGCAATCAGTGGTTCTAACATGTTATCTTCTGTAGCTGGAACCGAACAATGACCAAAGTTCACACAAAGGGCAGGTTACTCGGCAGCCTCTGTGCATTAAATGAAATCCATTCATATGGAAGATGGTTAAATGATCACTTTATGATTGCTTTAAAAGATGATGAGGATGTTCACAGAGACATTTAGTTGGGTTCGACATATCAAAAAAGAAAAGATGACAAAAAATGTTTTCAAAGCAGGACCATTAGATTAAAAATGGAAGGAAAAAATACCCCAGGGCTGGGCAAAATCACCAACATATACAACAGCTAGTTAAATTTAAAATCACAATTTTTTTGTGCCATTACCAGATTGTGCATTATCAAAACATATATAAATATTTAAAATAATCAAATACATTTTAGGTACAAGCTGCACAATATATTGAAATACAATCAATGTAAGCAAAGTTTCAACTGCAAAGAACGGCTTTCAATATCTGGTTCACTATGCATTCAAGCCTTGCTTGTTAATAACCTATTTGGCTATTTAGATGGACGTCACTCTCTTGAATACCCACATCTGACAATAGTTGTTTGTGAACAAGTTGCTAAATATTAAGGAAAATGCTCTGACCCATGTTATAATAAAATATTTTCAACAATAAACTGTAATTTCAAGGGCTTTTTTTAAATACTGTGCAGCCCTAGTGTCAATTGTATTTATTGATGCATTACCCAGCTCTAGATTATACAGATGAAAATCATAAGTGAAGACTTCCAGCATAAACTGAATGATTAAAAAAAAATGACAGAAAGAAAGCGGAAGGAGGCCATCACCGCCACCACAGAAACGCAGGTGAGTGGCTTACCTTGCAACTTGCTGAGCTCTTCTGCAGGAGGAAAGAAGACAGGAGCAACTGTCAATCATGCAAAGCAGTGAGAGGCTGAGTGGAGCCAGGTGATAAAATGCATCAGCCAAAAGTAAAACTCTAGCTAAATAAACAGCAAAGCTGTGTCTTTCAAAGATATGAAACTTCCAGATATAATGACTAAAGAGAATCTGTGTCCTTTAATTGTCAAGTTATTAAATTTTTTGCATTGTGCATGTGAAGAATCTTTTTCATATGACTTGGTCGAGACAAAGATAGTCGGGTGAGCAGCCAAGTAGCAATCTCAGCAAATGCTGCTTACAGAAACATGCAGAGTGAAGGCCCACTTAGTTGATTTTCTTTAGTTTATATTTTCTGCTTCTGCAGAAGCTCCACCTGCTCTCATTTTCTCAAAGTGTCTGTGAAGCATGTGCATGTATTCCGCAGCCAGACCAGTGCAGAAAAACAAACTGAACATCCTCCACGCCAACACAAGGGGGAGCTCTCATCACATGTAACCAACATACTTGTGTGCCCACTCATTGTTTCTACTTACCCAGATACCTGGCCTTTTCCTCCCGCCGTTCTTTCGCAAGCTTCTGTCTCTCCTCTGACTTCATAACGTCTGAGATAAGAACGATCAACAAGAAAGAGAAGGCAGTGTGAAGGAGAGAAACGACCCTGAATTACATCAAGTTTACTCAACATTAATACAATAAATTGTTTTTATCTCTTTATGTACTTTGGCTTGCAATAATATTCATACTCCTTAAAGTATAATTTCTCATTGTGTCATATCACAGCTACCAACTTCAATATATTTCAGGAAATATGTGTAATAGACCAAAGGTTGTGTGCCATTACAAGAGAGGGAAGAAAACAAGATACATGGCCTTATTTTATTTTATTTGAAAAGTGTGACATGCATTTGTTTACAGCCCCACCCTTAACTCTTTTAGTTATTACTTTGTGGAACCACCTTTTGTCATAATTACAGCTTCAAGTCTTTTGGGGAATGTCTCAACCACATAATTGCAGCGTCCTATACATGGAAAACACGACTTCTTATGCCTTCCATTAAACAATGACCTCCTTTAACTGCATATCCAAACTGGCCAGGTTGGTTGTTCTTTGATTAATATGATCCTGACAGATCCTTGCCTGATCTGTCAGGATAGGCGAACGAGCACGCTTTGGTAGGTTTGCCGTTAAGCCACAGTCTTTCAAATTTCTTTTCATGTTCAAAGCCAGGACTATTGTTTATATTGCATCCAAGGTTTAAACACTACCACAACTTCAGCCCCAACTTGTCTGGACCGTTTCTTGGTTTCTATGATGCTGTTTGATCAATCATGTTGTCTCAAACATTTGAGGACTTTGCAGAACAGCAGAGACTACACAAGTAAATTTTTTTTTCTGCATCTCAACAATCAAAGCCAAGAATATGTCTCTACAAGTTAACCCATGTAGAGAACAGGCAATATGCCATAAACATTTATGTTCTATTTACGCATTCATTTCGAATGTATATTCTTGATGAGAAAAAAAAACAAAAAAAACACATCCTTCCAGTGAATGGTGCAAAGTAGGCAGTCTCCTCTCCAGAAGAGAGGAGGAATGCACAGCAAATCTATGTCACCTTCATGTGGGTGGACGTTTGAATTTAATATTTAATGCCTGGAGGAGGACACGCGCATCTCCAAACGATCGTCACATAAAATTCCAAATGCCTCAGAGGATGCACTCGGTTCAGGACGATGGCGGAGAAAAGCAACAAAAGACGCTGAACTATTTCAGGAATTCAAACCACAAACTAACAGGAGCTTTCCAGAGAAAAAATGTGGCTAATGCTGTATTTAATCACAGCCATACTTTCCATGTGTTGATGCAGCTTCAACATTCAAACACATCAACACCCATGCAGAAGTTAGCTGAAAATTCAAGGGCTATGTCAGTTTATTTTACAAGCAATTCAAAAAGTTAAAAGAATAAAAGCAACACAAGCTTTCCGAACTGATTAACGCCACTCTATCAAATTAAAACATTTTCTAAAATATTCACTCAATTTTGGTGCCACTCTTAACAGAAATAGAAACATTCCCAATGGATACATGGACGGAGAGTTAACTGAGAAAAAGATGGACAGAAGAACATTTAGGTGTTTCTCATCTGTCGTAACCCTGTAAACCTTCATCACAGATGTCGTACATTTTTTGTTCTATTGCAGCTTTAAAGTTTATCAGAATCTGAGCACTCACTCTAAAATCTCTCCTGTTACAATTAAATCCCTCACATAAAAATATAGGTCACCTATTTTCTAACTCATTGAGGTCATTTGAAATCACCACTTTGTAAAGCGGCAATGAAAACCCAGACTCCATATTACAGAACAGGCTAATGTGATGACTGCAAATAACGTGGTCCTTTGGGAAGCAGCGGCACAGATAACGTTCTTGACCTGGTTCGAGTCGCAGTGCTGCATCATCTCCCTCGCTCTTCATAGCCCAGATGTTGAGCGTCTTCGAAGTGGGAACTCCTCTAACAGGGTGAGGCATGAATCTTGAAATACAGAAACTATCTGCTCTGCAGCCTCTTAACAACAACAACCGCTGACCCACTTTGATATTTATAGCGAGATGGAAAGTCCATGTGTGCAGCCTTGGTCGGAGTGATGTGGCGCTGTTTGCACCTCTCAGCCACTTTAACCATAACAATCCTGAGTATAAAGCTTCAGAGACAAAAACAGACCGGCCTATGAAATGTGGCCGGGTGGTATATGGGTTTTAAATTACAGATCCAAGCCCTTCTAAAAATGGAAACTGTGTTATTTATTTATTTATTTATTTTTGCCTCTGACTTATGGGGTGACAGCACAGCTATGCAATGAAGTGTTAAGGAGTTTTATTTTGCTATTTTAGGAAAATGCTTCAGATGGTTTAAAATTTGTGTAAGCACACCGTAGGCAGTAGCTAGCAGCTGAACCACAAGTCTCATCCTTTTATTTCACTAATTATCGGCTCAGAGAGAGCTTTAATTTCCAAACGGTTCAAGGTCCAAACCTCCAAAGAAATGAGCTTAAGAGAACAACGGGGAAAAGGAAATTGGCGGCTAAAAAGAATCAAAAGAAAGACGAGGGGGACATTTTTGGAAATCTGGAAACTCTCAGATTATGTTAAATTGGGTTAAACCTGTCTTGAATTAAAACAAAGCAATCTGCATTTAAAGAATTACAAGTAAATAAAAAAACAGCAACGAATCAAGCAGTTACTAACATTTTTAAAGCACTTAAAACTAAAGTTTGGTGGATGAGAAGTGAAACAGAAAATGTAATGATTGGTTGTTATTTAGGAGATTAAAGAGGCTTACACTTCAAAGGCCCTGAAACTCAAGTGGAGCCATTAAGGAAACAACTCTGATGCAGCCACCAGGTCAAACTGACTGAAATGGGACTCCTTAACCATCCACTTCCCAACAGAGAATAATTGTTCATGTTAGAGAGACATTTTCTTTACTAACTTGATTTAACCTGGAGAAGTTGAGCCACTTGATTCTCTGATAACATGATTCAAGTTTGTTCCACCTCCTGAAAGTTATTATTGGATTCTCTTTTGTCTGAAAGCCTGTGGTCACTTTTAATCTGGAGACTGCCTCAAGAGAGCCGACCCGACTCCAGCAGAGTGCAGATGGAAGTGCATGGCCATCAAAACAGCACCTCAAGTAAAAGCAAACTCATCTTAGAGAATATTTTACTCAAGACAACAGACCTCTAACCAGACCAACCGATTTCTCTGCGGTGTTTACTGCCACACCTGCGTATTTTCACTGCTCCTTCACTATAACAGCATTTACATTTTTTTATTTAAACTTTTCCAAAACTTCAACCGAGTTTGAAAATTTTCTGAAGTTTGGCCAGATTGTGAATTATTGTGTCACCTTTAATGAACTTTATATTTCATTATTTCTCTCCATCTTTAGCAATCTGTTTCCTATCTTTTTGTACCACCTTCAAAATGCATGTTGATCATCTTACTTTTATTTATTCAATATGTCCGCAGCATGGCTACATAATCCATCTCGCACTAAGAAATCAGCATAAAAATGTGGTCATTTGAAAGTTTGAAGGCAGCCGTGCATCAGGTTAAGGTATCCATGTTTTTCCCTTCCGATATCAATGCAGATATCGGCTGATATGGATCATGGTCACCGATACCCAATCTAGATTTTTTTTTTTTTTTCACTAATGGGGCCCGATACGGATACAAACACCAAATTGATACATCTCTAGTCAGGTCTGTTGTATTGAAGCTTTTGACAAAAACAGCTGAATTGCTTGGACAAAAAGGCTTTGTATCGATATTTCGGCAGATCCTGGACTACGACTCAGTCCAATAAAACAACTCCAAACTGGTAACAATTATACCAGTCTGGAGTGCAAGAAAAAGGCAGATTTTAAGACATTTTATCGCAGAGATGTCATCAATAAGATCTCTTGCTCATTTACCTCTTTTCGACCTGGACACCGGTGAAGCAGGAGAGCTGGGTGATCGAGAGATGTCTGGTTTCACGGGGGTCGTCGGCCTTCGATCACTGTCCTTTTTGACCGGAGACTCCGTCCGCTGGGTGTTGTCCATCTTCAGGGGGCAGCTTTCTCCCTCTGGTTCAGGCCTGAGAGAGCTTGTTTTCAGGGCAGAGCAGGGAGCTGGTCGAAAAGAAACACACAAAGAAATAACAGATGAGTGACTGAGGGCGACAAAGCCAACCTGAGTAACAGATCTCGACTCGTTTCTCTTCATTCCTTTCGCAGCCGAGTCCATGAGGCAGATCGGCGTGGGTGACGTCAGCCATGCGGCGATTAGGTGGAGCTCATGGCTCAGAGGAGAGAAATCCCCTCTTTTCGAAATGTTAATTTCAGCACTTTCAACAGAAATATGGAACAAGAACACAATCGAAACAGTCTATTTGAGTAACGGCAGATTATCGCCCAATAGCAAAAGCAGGAGGCTCATCTTGATATTCAGAAATTGAATGAACAGATTAAATGGGAGAAACAGCAACTGAACATAAAACACAAATGTTTGATTTAGAAACAGTCTGCATTCTTTTTGATGACAAACATCTAAAATATTTTGTAGATAACTAGCAGCGAGCATGGTTGCTTGGTACTTCAGCTACAGCATGACTCACTTTTGGCAGTCTGCTGAACTTTTATCTCCGTCTCAAACATTAGTTTGTCTCGGCCTGGACTGCCAAAGAAAGACTGTCCCGGCAGGGACACTTGGCTCCGTCCGCCCACTACTGTTTTCCCTTTACTCCCCGTGGAACCACGTTGGGGCACATTCACTTTTGTATAGTCTGAGGGTAAACACTGGGGCAACATGCTATACATTATTCAGACTTCGGCTTAAACTATTCGGACAGTAGGGGGCTGTCGCACTGGAACACTAAAGATTTACTCTGCAGATGCCGTGCTGTTCAAACGCTTGTGCAGAAAACAAATGAGCAGCCAATTCAGGGAACTTCAAAGGGGGCCGATTTTACTTTCACCGTTTCTTCTGTCCATCTGGACTGTTTGGATCCTGGATCTACACATGCTCAATGTCGCTTCAGAGACAGTCTGTGGTCTCTAGGCAGGTACAGAAATAATAAGTCATTAGTCTGGGATGTGGAAAAGTTGCTGATGACTATGAGCTTCAGCAATCCCTCTCAGAGTCTATAAAGGATTTCAGGTGGGAGATGAGACATTATGTTTCCATTGTCCAAGTTTGCCACAATTGAATAAGCATTCCCAGGCAGAGAGGGGCCATTGTTGAGGTCTCTGCATGGCAACGGGACAGCAGCCAAAACACTGCAATGACAGCGAGAAGAGAGAGGAAGCAGAGGGGGATGGTAATGAGATAAACCGTGAGCAGAACATGGACACTGGGATCAGTTCGGGACAACAAAAGGAAGCCCTAAAAACATAAGCTAATAATTTAAACTGCGGGAATCAAGGATGCAGTAAAAGAGCAAGGCAAAGCAACAGCTTTGACCTTTATCCAGCTGCATTTGTGTGTGTCAGAGAACTTTTCACGTGTCAGGACAGCCACATCCCTGAAATGTTTATGCAAATGAGTGATGCAACAGAGCTGCAGGCATTTATCTACTGCAACACCTCCGGTGGTGAATCACGGGAGCTTTGTGCTGGAATTTAGAACCATTTCCTCACCGTTCCCAAGGGGCAAATCTGGCATCTAGGGTAACAAGAGCCACAGGAGCCAGAGCAGTCGTTACAAACATTTATTTTTCAGACACTTGGGAACTGGACTTGTAGTTACTGGTCATACTATATTGCCGATGATGACGAGAATGAAAATGCAACACAATCTCTGGAATGCAGGTGCTGCTGACAATGAATGCCGATGAAATCTGAAGCGCACTAGGAGTAAAACGCGATGGGATCAGAGGGAGGACTGCTGCTGCAGAGCTGGAGACTAAAACAAGGGCTGATTGATGCCAGCTCCAGCCTGTACAGCCAGATAACTGGGAGGAGAGAGTTTATGGTAGATGACTTGACTAAGAGATTTTGTTACTTCCAGCAGTGTCTGTGGAAATATTGCATAAGCATTCTCCTCAGTGCACATAAAGGCTGGTTAAGCTGCTGTAAGACAGAGAGGCGAGAGAAAAGCTGAAACTAAACGATAGATATTTAAAATTTTGTTTTATGTACTTATGCATAACATCAGTTTAAAACAGACATAATGATAAACAAAATTTTACTGTTCTTGTTACACTAGAGCAGAGTCTCTGATCTTTGTAACTCAGCCAGTTTTATCCTCAAGCTTCCCAAGGAAACTGCAACCACAGGACAACTACAGCCAAAAACCATTAGTCCACTCCCCTGTGACATCATTTTACATTATTTAGATCAATGAATCAATGCACATCTACTTCTTCAAACAAGCTGAACTCTACAGCCTGTGCGTGGAAAATCCATCTAATGCAGATTATTGAAAAACATGTATGGATGAAACAATATTTCACAAGTCGCATACAGTCTGAAGGATCTGACCGGTGCAGTAATAATAATAGAACTGCGCTCTTAAATAAAGGGTTTATTTAAATTTTTTTTTTCTTAGGTGCACTTGAAATAAGTTTCCTTCAAGATTATTTTTCAGAGGTACAAAAGTGTTTGTACTGCTTAAAAGTACTTATATACACAAGATCTGTTTAGACAACAAACCGATTGCAAGAAAACAAAATTTCGATTCAAGAAGATTCAGGAAACTGCTTCACTGAACATCACCGTTAACAGCGGCCCAAGCTCTCCCTTTCCATGTAGTTACCACCCTACAGGTATCAGGCAAGGAAGCATACAAATGAGTCCATTAGAGTGTAAAAGTGACACTCAAGTTGAGTCAAGGAGCAAAGGAACCCATGCAGAGGTGTGTGGATGTCATGCATGCATGGGCACAGCAAGCCAGCAAAGTGACAGGTTGGGAATCAGCAGGTAATTAGCACAAGTCAGTGGCATTTTCATCCTGTAATGTGGACCAGTGGAAAAATCATAGAATAATGTCAGGGCAATTGCAAATTTAATTTCATTGTTTTAATTTAATAGTGTTTGCTGATGATGGTTCAAGGGTGCAGCACTCTGTAGTTTAGCTGAGGAGATTTGGGGTAAAAAAAAAAAGAAGGCCAAATTAAAACTGGGGCGACTAGGAATCCTGCGACACAAAACGGGCTCTAACCGAAATCCAATTTCACGCTTTAATAATTCTTTGAGCCGTTTTATAAATATCCACTCATGAGAGCCTTTTTTTCCATGTAGTATCCCTTGCCACTTATTACTTTCCTAAGTGCAGTCAATAAGTGGCCTTCAAGTTTGTTTGGTTTTTGTAACAAAGGGGGTATGAATGTGTTTATATGCTCATGTTTTGAGCGCAGCACTTAAATTTAACTGCACACAGATTTGCTGGAGCATCATCAGCATTTTGAGCAGGTCGATCTGTTATTTGTGTTTAGAGACCAAAGGCCTTTCGACAACACAATGACATAATACGAAGCCCTGAAGCTATTTACTGCACTGATCTAATTTCGCCGTTTTACAGAAAAAAAAAAAAACTCTGATGGAAATTATCCACCTCATTCAAATTATATTTGTAACATATTTCTATGAATGTGTACTTATGTTGATAACATGTACAGATGTCATGGACATGGACCATGTCATGTCTTTCTATGTTTAATGTGTGTTAATGCAAAAAGACAACTTGTCTCATTTCCAGGAAGGCATTAAATTATGTTGATTTAAAATCTTTTAGCAACAATAGTTGTACATTATTCATATAAAACTTTGGATAAAAATATATCATGAGCCTATTGCTTTTACTTAAAAACAGAGGCAGGAGTCATTGTTACAGGTACAAGGTATTGCTTAATAGAGCTGAAACCATAAATATATATTTATAGGTACAGACTCAGGCAAACATTAAGAATAAACAAAAGCTAAAGTTAGAAGCAGATTTCAAGGAAACCTGAAAATCATTATATTATGCGGTTGTTCTGATCTTAATGGAGTAACACACTGAATCTAAAGAGCTGATATCAGATGCTTTAATATTAAAACTATCTGATCAACAGGTGGTGAATAGGTAGACATGCATCACTCTGCGCTCCATGAAGATAAACAAAAACCCTGGACAATCTGGGACTTTCTCCAGCATCGTAAAAAAGGACTTTAAACAGTTTAAATGGCAAGATGTATGTTTAAATAGCTGTTTAAAATCTTTGTATAGCTTGATATCAGCAACAGCCTGATGCCTATTTTATCCAGTAACAGATCTACTGTTGTGCTGTTGCAGCTGATGTTCATTTCACAGCATCCAGAGATCTGCAACTGCCATGCCAAGATACACGGCAAAGTAAAAAATATAGGGCAGTAGATGTAATATTTATGAAGCTAGGAGCTCTTCTCTGAAGCAGCTCTATTCCAGCCAAGTATCCCTTAGTAGAAAAGGAGTAAATGCAGCAGGAAAACCACTCATGAACTAGACTACAGCATGAAAGAAAGGATTGCTATGAAGGATTCTAAATCATACAAACTGCATAACGAAACATACTTGAAACATATTGAAGACAGAGTCTCGGAGTAAAATGCTGCAAAGGAAACAGGAAAGAGTGCAACTGATTAGGAAGAAAAGAGGAACTCAGGGAAACACACACTTAACAGATCTGCATCTCATTTGGGCTGGAGCATGGGACAAATGAACTACCTCATCGCTTACTCCCAACCCATCACCCCTCGCACCCGGCTGTGTCCATTAGTTTCCAAAAGGATGATGTAAGAGAGCCAGGGGCCCAGACACGCAGAGGAAGCGCAGAGTAAACAAGCAGCAGCGCCGAGCCACACTGAACTCTGATCCACTGTTTTCAGACCAACGGTTTGAGTAGCTATTTGAAGCGGAAACAGCATTAAAAGGCAGGAATTGAAAGGACTCATCACTGACAGAAGAAAGCTACAAACTGTCTTAGCTTACTACAGTGGTACCCAACTAACACTGATGCTGGAAGTCCACCGTCCTCCATGATGTTCCCATGTTGCCACACACCTGCATCACTGCCTCAGAATAACATCGAGTTCTGAAAAGGTCAGTTAATCGGGACTGGGCAATAAATCAATTTTATTGATCAAATTTTTGGTTTTTGAAGATTTAATTTATGGAAAATTTTGATTTCTTTTTCCCCCCACCATTGGACTCTGTTGGTTTCCTTTGTTCAGAGTGATGTCGGCACAGCCAAGACTCACCACATTGTTTGACAAGCGGTTTTTTACAGCGTCTATTTTATTTGGACTTTGAATTCAGGTCAACTCTATGATGAAAATCAACGGTTAAGAAAAAAATCACATGGCATTAAAATCAAAATAATGTGAAAATAAAGTCTTAATATTGAGACTGAAGTAGTAATTTTATTAGTACTCCAACACACAAAAAAGCAAAACACAATCATTGTTTTTTTTATCATTAACACAGTTTTCTCGTCATTTTAAAATGTTCTAGTAAAATTACATCTTTATTCTGCTAATAATAAAGATGCATACATATTCTCATAATCACCACAGAGATCAATTAAAATTGCATCTGGCATTAAAAAAAAATCTGATTTTATTTTTAGTGATATCACCAACCCTACTGTCAATAAACCATTATTTAAAATATCTTAATAAGTAAAGACCTACAACAGTTTTAATAAATTGCTTTTGTCAGTGTATGATCGAAAATATACAAGATTAACATTTATCAATTACTACCCAGGTAAGACCAATTAAACACAGAAACCAATGCACACTATTAGGCGGTAGCTTGTTTTTCTTTCAGTAATCAGACTTATCCATTCAGGTAGGTGTGCATACTGACCGACAGGACCAGCACTCCTTCACTGCTGTCCACCAGACCTGTGAATACTAATGTTTTGACCAATGGCTGCAGCAGGTTTCTTCTCATCACCTGGCCCGGACTCATGACAATGCCGGGCATTTAGCTGCTGCTCTCCTCTGAGCCAGTGTGTGTGTGTGTATGCGCGCGCGCCAAATCCACAGCGCCGATGAAAGGATCCGCTTATCTGAACTAGCAGCAGCTCCCTACGGACCCAGCATCTGCCGCTGCTGCCAGGGAACATGCCCCAACAAACACCAAGACCCAACCTAGATGGCATGTCTAGAGGTAGGGGAGGAAAACTGAGTCAAGCTGCAGAAAATACAAGCTGTGTTCAATGACATCAGAAGAAGAGGGGGATTTCTAGGTCACCGATGCTGCCACATTAACTGGAAGTGATGTAAATGTTATTTCAAGAGGCTGGGAAGACCCCGTCTGGTTTGTGTTTTACTGGATTTTTATTCTGGAACAACTCAGTTTTATACATCATGCTTGGTCTTTATGCAGCTTGGCTTGCTTTGGCCCAAATCAAAACACCAATCTGCATGAAAATACCAAAAGTTTAAAGCACCTTCACCATGTTACCGTCACACTAAATTGAAACCAAGACAAAATAAAAACCTTAAACCGACGGTGCTTTTCTTAGAAACCAAAAATATAGCTGCACAAGTAAATGTTACTGAGACTTCAGGCCAGTTACATTGTTTTATTCCACGTCAGGACTTTGCATCATTTCATTTAAATCTTACATATGACAGATGAGAAAACTTCCAACCTTATGTGAACTTCTGTCAATGCAACACTTATATTTACTCAACAAAAATTAGAAAGGTTTCTCCTCTGGCCAATTAATTCATGTTTCTTTTACAGTGCCCAAACTAGCTGAGCCTCTGGTTTCTCTTCACCTCTGTCCAAGGTCCTTAATGACCGTCATATTCAGAATCCTAAAAGAAAGATGTTATCTCATCATCTTTAAACACATAATTTTATCATCTTGGCTACCACTTTCTCCTTTTTTACTGATCTAGAAGTGTTGCTCAGCAACAGTTTCACCATTTCATTTCATTTTGTTAAGTTAACAGCATATTGGGTGATTAGAGCCAGAAGTTCAGAAGGATGGGTGGGTGGATGTGTGTGGTTTTTTTCCTGCTTGCGTGCAAGTGTGTATTGTCTGTCTGTTCATTCATATACACTGTCAAATAAGAAAATTTACTTTTAATATGGCAGTCTGGTGTAAAATGTGGCATCTTAAAATGAACATATGCACTTTTGAAATGATCTTATTAAAACTTTTGACTAAAATAATTATTCTGATAAGTAGCAAATCCCCCTAAAAAAATCTGCGTTTTATTCAAAAAAACTTTCTGGATCAAACAGATCTCATACTGAAGTGATCCAAATTGTTTTCATACAAAATTGTTTTCCATGCAACTAAAAACGTAAAAACCTTTGTTTTTGTTCTCCCGCTTACCATTATTGATCTGGGATATCCGGATCTAGTAATATTAGGGAGCAGATCCATAGTTAACACTAAAAAAAGTAGATTATAATGCTGTAGCTTCTAAATGTTTCTCCTTTGGAGTTGATAAAACATTGCATATCAGAGCTGCATGTGTTAGTGGTATGTAAAGCATGAATATACAACACCAATTATAATATCCTACCAATAATTGCATGAGTGTATCTCACTGCAGTGCACATATTGGGAAAATTAATAATCCAAATCTGTACTTTGTGCAATTCCTTTATATAAAAGTTCATTATTTTTATGAAGTCTTTATGCATGCAACACAATAGAGTGTGAAAGATACAGAACTGGAAAGATTTTTATCATAACCAGGTTGGCAAGAATTGGCAAGTGACCTGTGCATTACTTATGGGCTACAAACAAGCCAACATAAGCACAAAGATGGCAGCATGCTTGTCTCAGACTTTTTCTGGCCATAACCTGCATCACTTGCTCAGTATACTCACAGACAACGTGGGCATTCTCACAAACTTACCTCAAGCTTCAATCTAAGCAGAACTCTTAACACCATACAATTACAACCAAGAGCCATCATTTGGAGGATTTTTCTCTCCCCGCTTAAAAACCCAGAGCTCATTTACAGACAGCAACATCACCTCATGTCTCTTTATGTCAGCTGGCTCCGGTAATAGAAGATAAAAATCAACTCCTGCAAAGTTGTAATTTTTTTTAAAGCAATTATTTTAAAGAAGCGGAGAAATATGTGCAAGAGATGATCTGTTTACATGGTTGTAACATCGGATGTTTGGCCTTTAACTGAGGAGGAAGTGGTCTAATATTAGCCGACAGATCTGGTGACTGGAACTTTCAGATGACCAGAGAGCAGAAGAGGCACATCTTGGATATTATTCATCTCAATGGAGGTGGCAGAAACAAGCAGCACAATCCAAATCAAGACTTCCTTTTACCTGCACTTCCTCTGTGTTCCAAGGAGACAGCAAGGCAGCTGACTGTAAACTTCAGCTTTGGCACAAATAAATCAGCAACACCATCAACATAAAAGATAAGGGGTGTCCACAAAGATGCCTTCCAACAACTGCATGTGCCTTTTTTCATTTCAACAACAACAACAATTTGTTCCTTTAACTTTGAATAACTTTCCAATTACCAAGTGTACGTTTTAATGATATTTCTAAAACATTATTGGCAGCTTTGACTAGTCAATCACTAGTAAAGTTCAAATGTGAGCGCAAAGAGAAAGGTTATATTTCTTCTCTTCAGCTCAGTGATTGAACCAACCTTCACAGTGTTTGTCTTTCAGATTACATTATGCTCTGCTGAACTGAATAAATATTGGCAAGATGTGACTACAGTCTGTTGGCCTCTGATATCATTGCAAGAATCTGTGACATTTGGCTTAATACGCTTGCTAGCCGGAGAGCTTGCCAAGAGTGAAATAAGAAATAAATTTCTCATCATGAGTGAAATTAAAAACCTTAACCACACACAGGCCGACATTGTAACCTGTATATTTCAGAAGGATTAACAGCAACATATGGACTACTGACGGGTTTATTTGCAGAGTCCTTGTTGAATTTGAGCCGCCAGGGTTAAAGTTCAAATGTGGTCCTGCTACACTTTAAAATGATTCATGTGCCCACCATAAAAGCATTCAAGTATGCCTCCTTTTAAAACTGAGGTTCAAACATCTTCATTTCGTTCAGCAGGTATCACAATAGGACCACTTTAAGTTTTAATAGAAACCACTTGCTACACTGTTTGCCTTTCCAGCAGGCTGGGATCCACCTTCTATCCCCCTATGATAGGTCAACATCAGGGTGGTGTGATTTACACCAGTTGGGTGTTAAAGAATGGACTAGAACTGACGTGACTCTTCGTCTATGTGGGGAGTTGAACTTCAGACACAGTCTGCTCCTCCTCAGAGCATTTTTTTTTATCCTCTAGATAAATTTGTTTTGGTGCAACTGTCTTAAGCCTGGGTTATGTCACAATGGCTTGAGTCTTTGTTTAAACACTCTGCACAGCAGTAAACCATGTCTATTACATATTTGTTAAAATTGTCACTGTGCCCTTCAGAGTAAGACATACAATCCATGAAAAAAAAACAAAAAAACAAAAAACAAAGCTGCTGCTGCTTCCTCACACACACGTACACACACACGCACACACACACACACACACCCCCCCCCCCCCACACACACACACACACACACAGAGTGTGAGACATCATTTATGCTTCTAATACAAGGTGATTATTACATCTGGGTTCAAGCAAGACTTTTTTGCAATGTGAAACTTGAATTGACCAAAATCATTATAACTGGTCAAAGCTAAACAAAAATAAAAATAAATAAAAAAAATAAAAAAAATAGAGACCATAAAAGTTGTGGTCGTTGTATTTCTAAATTTTCCTTGTCATCATATTCAACCGAGTGTGACACAGTACAATGCAGCACAAACAACTACTAGTATGTCACAGTCCACAAACTGTGCTGTGGATTCAAACCAAGGCCTCACTGCCACAAAGCTGGAGTGACTTCAATCAGTTTCTTTGCGACTGATGTTTCTGATCTTCTCACGTCTGTTTCTGTACAGCTTATACGGCTGAGCGCCACTTTGAAATCTGCTGAATCTGGGCTTTGCATCCATCTGCACAGCTGGGAACGAGAAACCCTTTTGTAGATGAACACCACACTATAGCTACGGTGACAATATGTAGGTTTTGCAGGTACTTTATGAGCAGATGTGTTCAATGTTAATCTAACCAACCATACACCACACATGGGAGTAAAAACCTATTTGATCGTACATGAAATATGTCATCCAGAAACAGACTTCATCTTCTACACTTTAAAATGTAGAAAATGAATATGGAAAAAATGCATATTCTATGTATTTTCTATTAACATCTTTAATAACCCAAATATTAAGCTCAAGCTCAAGCAATGGTAATGCTACATACCCGATGACTTAAACCATACAATTGATACACGCTGTCAAAGTTGAATCTAGCATATATCAAACTGCCAGTTTTAGCTTACTTTTTAAGCCCCGCTGCTAAACAAAGACTCGTCTCTGTTGCTATAAGGATTTATAATTGGACCATAAAACTAGGAGGGTCTGTGAGATCCAGACTATTATTTCTTTACAAAGAGATTCAAAGCTGCTCCAAAAATGGGACAATGTTGCATGCTTCCCCCCTTCCCCGAATTACATAACTCCTGTGGCTGAAAAAGCATAGTTGACTGATCCTGTTTACAGCTAAAGCAGTTCTGACTGCTAAAGCTGGTGGATTCTGCCTCATTACAAAACAGACAAGGATTACACCATCATCCCTTTCTTTACTCTTCACCGCAAGTGTGGCGATGCAGGTTCAAAATCAAGTGAATTATTTTTTTTTAACTAAAGCACAAATTTCTCAGAGGATGCCAAATACATAAGGGGAAAAAGTAGAGTCCCTGCTTATCTTAGCTTCTCATGCCTGGCTTGCTCAGGTGCTACACTTAAAAAGAGCGCAGGCTGACATAAAAGCAGCAGAACAAAACATTTAGGGAAAAAAAGAGAATAGAAGAAAAGACGGATTAGAAGATATGGGGGGAAAAGAATCCTGACGGCACATTTTCTCAGGGCTGGTGATGGAGCTTTCAACAGCTCAGGTCCAAGGACAAACCTTTCAAAGGAGGAGATAAATTGAACAATCTTGTGGCTAGGGAGGCCTAGCCCAGCTATTTGGAAGAATCCAGGTGTTCTTGCTCAAGCATGTTTTACGTGGGCAACACACAGCTAAGACAAGGCTTCAGAAGATTAATTTTAAATATTCTTACCAGTTTTTTAACGGTTTTCAAAAAACACATCTATGCTCTCATTTGCTAAATGAGAGCATAGATGTTATAGATGCTTAATGTTATAGTCGAGAAAGCTTCAGAAGGTTTAGGAGAAAATAAATCTACAAAAGTATAATCAACAATGTCTGCTGTAGCATTGTATCAGTACATAATCGTATCTCTTTCACATTTCCTTAAGCTACAACCACAAACTTTACTGTTTATTTTGCTTTTATGTGACATAGCATAAAAATGGCATTATCAAAGTGGTGGGAAAAGGGCCATTCTCTAGCATGAATATGCTTTCTAAACTACTCCATGATTCTCCCACAGCTTATCTGTTTTCACCTCAGTCCATCTTCATACCAACTCTAACCAGGTAGCCCATCTTTAAAGAAATTAAGAAAAACATACCTTCAGTGTGATGCTGCCACTACCATGTTTCACTATGGGGATCATGTAAGTCAAGATTTGCACAACTGATAACAGGTCAGTCAACAGATTCTCAGTTTGCAGCTTCCCTTCAGCAAGCAAAGTGCACAGTTAGATATTAAAAGCATAGAATTTGTTTTGTAACCTAACATTACTTTAAACTTTTTCACAACTTGATCTCGACAATGTCTAGTGTTACTTACATTGCATAAAGATGTTTTATTTTTTGTTTTGTTTTTTAACTAAGAAACCTCTCATGCTTTCACAAAACAACTACACAAAGCTGGGTTGTATTTTCCAAATTGGTCCCTTCTGAAGAGAACAGGCTGCAATGCATTTCATTTAAGGATACCAGAGTAAATGAGACTGATAAATGCATGCCTAACTGTCAAGCTGTTATTTGTGCAAACACAAGTTTTCACTATTTGTGTTGGGCTTCCACAAAGACGTTTAAATTTAGGCTTGTAATCTGACTGAATGTGACAAAGTTCAATAGGTAAAAAACTTTCTTTTTACCCATTGCATCTTAAAACCTGGAAAACACCTTGAACATTGATAAACAAGACTGGCAAACTATACATTAAATGAAACTGAAGAGTTAATGTATCCTTCTCTCTGCTGTGAGTCAGATGACAAGATAAATTACCTTTGAGACTTTTAAGGTTTTGTGTCTATTCAGAACGCTCACGATGCAGGCTGCCGTTCAGGATTCCCACATAATAGGGCGGAACACGTCTAACCTCCCTCTTGATGCAAAGCCAAAACAAGCTAGCCTCCCTCCATGAAGCCCCCCCCGTCAGCAGGAAGGAAGTCTTCTTGTTGTCTGAAGGACGAGGCTGCATTGTGCTATTTCCAGAAAGAGGCAGCATCTCAATGCTCAAATGCTTCAATGTGGAGATCCAAACAACTGATGCCACCAAAAGAGAAGTTGTACTACAAAGAAAGACTTCAAACTGGCAAGTATCCAGGGAATTTCCAACAGCTGAATGAGGAGCATGGCACTGGTCTGGACTGATGAAGTAATCAAGAATTCAGAAACGTATTAAGAAATCTCAGAGAGCAGAGCAATCACTGCCTCAAATAACTCATGTCAACTTGTTGCATTGGTTAATCAGGTAAAAGTTGGGGTCTACTTGGCAAGTCACAATGGTCGCTTAAATTATTTTACAGTGCACTGCAGCACACTAAAACAGTGAAATAAAAAAATATATATTTAAAAAATATTTAAAATAAAGAAGTTTAATATACAATATCTTCACATTTCATGTAATAAATTCCAGATTATATAAATGCATTTGTTTATATTTTTAATTTAAACATTATACGCAAAATAAGTCATTGTGGCACTTCTGGCACTCCATACCTCTGTCTCCACCTGTGCACTACTGAATATGTAAAACGTCCTCTGCACAGAGATGGAGCCCAGTCTGTAACTGCATCGTGTTAGTGGGGATCTAATCCTAACATAAGGAGGGGGATGGGATGGGACTGGTGAGATTACCTCATCTACAGCAAATTGTGTTATTATAACCTCCATGGCTTTCTGCGCAATGAATGGGGAACGACACAAAGCGGTTAAAGGGGTGAGAATGACGGTGTCTTGCTCAGGGTAATGTCTGTTTTATATTAAACATTATCATTGTCAAAACATTTTTGCTCCAAAATGTTGGTCCTTATGTTGTGCTAGCATGACACCCCAATGAGTTAGCATTTATAAATGACGTTAACAGGTTTATTTTCGACCAAGGCGTTTTGTTCATCTTATTTCTGAACCTCTGCAGGACATAACTTTAAATTTCCTCTCAGTGTGGAAATGGGGGTGAATGACGAAGCAGTCGCCGAATCGTTCAAACTGACCAAATTCCAGCCCGTGAGTCAAGACTTACGTGTTGCTCCAGGGAGAGTCTTTTCCTCCATTTTCAGTAGCAGTTCCCTCCGTTTCTGTCCTTTTGTTCGCTCAGACCTGAGAGTTTCGGCTCTTCCTCCCCGGCAATCCTCTCATTCCTCAGGCAGAAGCCGGGAGGAGGGGGAAACTTGGTCGAGTCTCTCCACTTGTTAAAAAAAGAAAAAGAAAAAAAAAAGCCAGGAAATCCTCTTCAAAGAGTCCAGAAAGGTGATAAACACTCTGAACGCGTCTGTAGTTGAACACTGCTGGTTGGGTATGCTGCTGGGAATTAAAATAGCGCTGTCCGAGGGAATTTGGGGGGATAAAAAGAGGAGGAGGTGAGAGAAGTTCCCCAGTCCAAGACAACCGCACAGCTGATGCTCTGCTCACTGTGATCTCGCTGCGCTCCACATCGGATTTTACCATTATGAAACAGAGGGGGGTCCGCTGCTTTTAAATGACATTTAGTAAACATATGCCATATATTTTTGTTCTCTGAAAAACACAAATCGCACACATATTTGTTATAGATGTCCTAAATATTGCACAAAGGCATATCTAAACGAGAATAACTCCATTGCTTTATAATTGAAGGAAACATCACACCCCCTAGGATTCAGTTTGGTATTTTTGCCTACAAAACTTCGGGGGCCTCATTTGCGAAGACTTGGAGGGGTGGTGGTGGGGGGGGGTTCTACTAAATTCTTGCTTATGCTGAATTATTTGCGTACGCACAAAAAAACAGATGAAACTGTGAAGCTGCACATGTGGAATTTGGAATTTACCAGACACATACTGCGATGCAAATTATGTCCACCACTTATGCAACTGTAAATTCATACAGAAATGAGGAGAAAGAGCAAAGCTGCAGCAAGTCTTGTTAGACGTGTTTATTCACATAATACCACCAAATAGATGCTTAAGAGTTTAGTAGAACACTGAAACTCCAACCAACAAAAATATGAAGCCACTGTCCAGTCAAAGTCCAGACCTAACTTGTAGTGAGAATAAGTGTTAAGACTTGAAAATGGATGTTCCAATCTGAGCCAGACCTATTTTACAAAGAAGGATTGGCATACATTTCAGTCTCTAGATTTAGCAAGGGTATCAGGATTTTTTTTTTTATTCGTAAAACAATGTTTGGAAACCATGTATCATTTTCCTTACACTTCACAATGACACACTACTTTGTGCTGGTCTGGCAGAGAAAATCCCCGTTAAAAACATTAAAGTGTGTGAGTTTGTTGCAAAATTTTGTTGCCAAGTATCGACAATACAAAAACTGAAACCAGAACATGGTTGCAATTAAAAGGAAGCACAGTGAAGGAATTTTATGGGTTACATGAATTGCTGCATTCTGCTTGCCAGGTTTTTGCTGTTTGATGTGTTTTCTACACCTGGTGCTCATGTTGTGTTGGCTCATTAAGTCTTTTTCTCTATTAAGGTGAATAAAATCACTTCCAAAAAGGTCTGCCCTTTCAACTGATCTGTGTTACGTAACAATAGGAGTCCAGCGTCTCCTCTCATCTGCCACCTGTGGATCGCTCAGAGCATCTGCCCGGGTGAATGGGGGCAGGACCAGAGGCGCCTCGGCACGCTTGAGAGGGGACACCCTATCTAAAGGATCCTGGTTGGGTCCTTTTGTGCAGCTGCTGAGTCGCGCTCACCCAAACCCCCACGAGCCACCTGTTGTTGCAACTGGACTGTGGAAGACGGCTGAGGTTTTCTGGGGGGTTGGGTGAGTTTTGGGGTGGGCGCCTAGCTGGTTTTAAAGTAAAAAAATATTTTAAGTATGTTTTTGTCTCAGGGTTTCCCTCAACTTGTAATCACATGTCTGTCAATTGATTCAGAAAATCACATCACAACAAGATTATCATAGAAGATTCCAGTGTCACTGATACATTATTATATTTAGTAATAGAGGAGTAAAGTATGGAAATATAAACATGCATAAATAATCTGTTCTTTCGCCATGATTATCTAGACCAGGAAACTACTTTAATCATGTTTCCTACTTTTCAAGAGTTCATAGAAACACTGTGGTATAAAATATACCACAGTGCCTGGCCCTGAACATTCAACACTTAAAACTTTCTATTATCAGTCTGATAGGAAAATTAAAGGGCACAGGATGAAAGCATGCCTTAGAGTCAGGAAGCATGTCTTAAGTTATCACACAGTGGTGTACTTTACTGCGTTAATGAGCCATCCAAAATGAGATGCATGCAAAACAGCAGCTGTAGTTCGGTGGGTCCCTAATAATTGCTCTTTAGATGTGTAGAAATGTTGCATGATCTTAGAAAATTTAGTAGACTGGTATTATCATTGGTCACTGAGGTTGTATTCTCTTTCCTCTACTGGCTTTTACTTTTAATTTTGTGTTTTCGATTCGAAACAGCGTTGTGTATCTGGGGCTTTTCACTGCACATTGTTGGAAGAGCCTCTCCATCTCTTCCTAATCAAGAAAAGACTTTGATCACCAGTTCATTCGCTGACACATGGTCTCTGGAAAAGAAGTGAGTAAACAGAAAACATCAAAAAGGGAGCAAAGTGATTGCACCAATATCCACAAGGTATCCTGAAAACAAAGAAGAAAACTGAAGAGTCAGTGAAAGGAGCCTGGAGAAGATTTAAGACACTGAATGAGAGAATTAAGATATACAAAGAGATTATGTAAGATAACAGAGATTGAACTAAAACCTGATGAAAACCAGATGGTTTTCATTCTTCCTTTTTTTTTAGTTTTGGTCATTTTAGAAGGCCAAAGATAATGTCTTTACTTTGTCTTTAAATAAGAGAAATACAGCGAACCCTCGCTATAACGCGGTTCACCTTTCACGGCCTCGCTGCTTCGCGGATTGTTTTTTTGTGCAGTTTTTTTTTCACAGTGCATTGTGTTCTGCGTCCAGATTGGCTAAACAATCTCCGCGCTTCTTTTCTACCTGTGTGCCAATAATGTTACTGTATTTAAATACAGCTTGGCAAATTTTGGCAAATATTTTTGCCCAGAAGAAAAAAGAGCGACAACAACTATAGATAACTATCCTCTTCTCTCAAAAAACACATACCAGCACTACAGGCTTCAGAAGAAAGAGACACTACAGAGCGGAGTCACAGTCAGAGGCACAGTGAAATACACGAGTCACAGTTTGTCCTACTGTACTTCGTATTGATGATTAAAATGATTATTTTACTGTATTTATTTAAAAAAAATTGCTTGGGCCTGAAAACAGGTGTTGTTCTTTGGTTTCAATGTAGAATATTTAATTATGCTGTATGATAATTGTAAAAATAAAAAATAAAGGTAACTACTTCACGGATATCACCTATCACGGGTTCTTTACTATATCACATTCTCATACTATAATCTCCATTTCTTCATTTCTTTGTAATAATGGCTGCCATCAACTTCATCTTCTTCTGGCTCAAAGTTTCTGGTATCTAAAAGTTTATTTCTTCCAATAAGTTATCCAAGAAGATGCAGCTGAGTGAATGTACCTAGTTACTATCCTCCTCTGGCAATCAACCAAAAAACAACAGACTTATCTCGGGCCACAGCCAGCAGTGCCCTCACCAGTCAGTTTGCAGGTCAGCTGCTGTGAATGGCGAGGCTGACGCTCATCCTGGTAATGAAATAACAATAGCTGGAATGTTTAGAATCTCCCTGGACCACTGACCCAGACTATGGTATAGATAACTGAACACACAAGATTTTCTCCTGAGCAAATTTTGCACATTAAGCAGCATGAACAGGGTAGTGGATAAGGAAAGAATGAGCAAAAAATGAATCTACTATTTCCGGTTCCTGGCTGAAATGTTAGTGTGCACTTACTAGGTCCATCATTCGTCATTGCAAATTACAGAGCTGTCATAGGGTGTTTTTGCTGTCAGCTTTCTCCGTTTTTGTGACAGGAGCATTGGCTTCTGCCAACAAGGCAACAACTCGTCAACAGCAACTGTAGAAAAGCCCAAAGATTCACATGATTTTTTTGACTATATTATTAGTTTCCTGGTGTTATTTAAGTTTCAAGATCCAAGACCTGTTTCACATTCCCTGCTTATCTGTAAGTGCTGGTGCAAAGATGGATAGAGAAATAATGTGGAAGAGAGTTGTGATTCTGTACTGGCTGAACAAATTAAATCCCAATAAAATATATTGAAAATGTTGGTCATAATGTGGCAAAAAGTGAAATAGTCCAAGCATGTCCAACACCATTTATGATAAGATTTGATTGTTTTGACTGAAGAAATTGGAGTACAGAAATCTTTTCACCTTCAGGATATGATGCATCAGAACTAATTTATCATCAAGGAATAAATAAACATTTCAATAAAGCAAATGAGTTTCAGGGAAAAGCAAGCAAACTGCATTCCAAACAACAGCAACATTCCAAAGCCCTGCAAAATCGAAATTTTCCTTTAGACTTAAGGGCAAGATTCTGTTATTTTTATTTCTTAAATCATCCAACAAAAAAAAAAAAAAAAACACTACACTGGCATAAAAATGCATACCTTCAAAATAGAATTGCATGAACAACGACTAATGTTTACACAGTATTAAAAAAAAAAGAAAAACTTTTCTACAACAGGTGGCATTACCAGTTCATTTTGCAGTCAGCAATGAAGTCTGCAGTCTGTCTCAAACAGCAGAGTCTTGTAAGTCATGATGTAATCTTTCTGAAACGTGCTATCAGTAAGAAAACAGGGCCAAAAACACGTGGCGTTGGCTTCTATCGCCGCTACCCCCCCCCAGGGCCTCTCACTATTCTGCTTTTTCCCTAGACTCTTTCTCCCTCTTCCGCCCCCAACCCATCCACCTCCCTTCTGGTCTGTCGCATTCTCTGTTTATAAGTGCATGAATTGCTCTGTTTTTACAACTCCCAGCCCACTACCAACCCCACTACTGCCTCAAGAATAGATGCCCCCCAACCCCCACTCTATCCTTATGGGCTTTCATTTCCATGACAACTCACAATAAAAGGAGAGGGAAATAGCAGAGGCAGAAAAAATAGAACGAGAGGGTGGTAGTTCTATGCCTTGACCTTTCATTGAATATGTAAAAAGGGAACCCTTCACTTCATGTCATTAAGTTTTATTGACCTTAAACTGACCAGTCACAAGAGCATCAGCAGCAGGAATCCAGACTTATCAAGGGGAAGTGGAAAATGAACAACACTAATTAATATGACTAAATGAAATACTTGGCAGAAATAATAAAGAGCAGAAATGTCAAAGATACAGATTTTGTTTCATTAGTTTCCTTTTAACTAATGCTGCATGAATTGGTTTGATTTCTAGCCTAAGCCCCTTTTTCATTTTCTCCCAGTCCATATATGGGCTCCCTTTGTGTACTCCAGCTTCCACTCACATTCCAAAAATATACATAATAATTTCTTGATCTAAATTGTAATTAGGACCGACTGAGGGTGTGTGTGTGTGTGTGTGTGTGCACGCATTGTTGTATTTTCTGTTACGTCTGCATGGTGGCTAATTGAAGACACAGCCTCTTAAAAGAACATATATGTATCAGTTTCCTTAATCATGTCTGGCGAGGTCTAAAGGTTGATTTCTCTACTGCAGAAATCATTGATTTTGTGGCACATGACCGATGACTGGCTTCACAACAACAGAGATTAATGCTGAAAAGGCTTTTTGGGTCAAACACCAGTCTCTCTGTAACACATAAACATGGTATTATGTGGACACATATTGTACCAGGGATTATTTTTTTAATTCAAGATCATAGATTACATTTGGAATTAATTCTACGTAGAACTGGAGAAATGCTTTCCCACTGGAATAGTCGTACAACATAAAAAGTAAACAGCAGTTACTCTATTCTGCAACACAATTTAGTTAGTATTGCTAAAAGAAATAGCTCTTCACAAGATATAGTTTTGCATGCCAAATGAAACTGAGTAAATAACATAATTGCCTTTCAGTTGGTTGATTGTAAAAAATATCCTGGTTCTCCAAAGGCAATAAAGATAACTTATAAACTCTCCTGTGAAATCCAAATAGCACAACACAACTTAACCTCAACAAAACATGAGGATATGAGCATAACAATTCACAAAAAATAATTTAAAAAGTATTTCAATAATTGTCTTTATATATAGATCTACTTTCAATACATCAGTGTATCAGCAACAGTTAGTTATGTAACAACAGTGGAACTATTGTACTCATAACATGTCATGTGATCATATTGCTTTCGTTTACATCTCTGTAAAAGAAAATAAATGGCAGGAATGTCTGACCTGTAAAAACTCTGCAAGGTAACACTTGTATTTGAACTCCTGCAGTGGTGGCCCAAGGCATAGGCAAACTAACGTGCTGCAGAGGGACCCCAAACCACCAGGGGACTCCCATAAGCACATGCATTCTCAGACACACTAAACTATGGTCAAAATGATTATGTTTGTGAAAGATTAATAGTTATACAGACTCAACTTAAAATCATTACTGTATTGGAGTACTATTACTGGAGTAGCTTGTTATTAATCTATAGATAAATAACAAGGATTCCCTCTTTCTGGATTCACACTGAAATGTTATACTTCAGATCGAATGAAAAGGTAAGTAAACTAGCCTTGTCTCTAACTCGAAGGTTATGCAAGACAAAAGCAGTGAGTCTCCAGCTTTAGCATTATTTTATGGTGATTTGTAATGTCTAGAGAGGAGAGGAAGTTGTCTGAGAGCAGTACCTGGGAGATCAAACAGACCGGTGGCCTATCCAGGAGTTTTATTGCACCCTGTGCCAGGTTCCTTTGGCTGTTATTCAGGAAATGGGTAAATGGCGATTTGTGATGCAACTATGACTTAGTATATTGCTGAAAATGGGGCAGCATTCAAGTAGACATCATAATTCAGCTTTGATTCCAACCAACATTGTTACCATGATGTCCAAAAGCATAGGGACTTCCTTTTCTCAGAACAACCGTGGGACTAGATTATGCTATGTTTGCAAACTAGGCAGTTATTGTTAAAAGCTTTGCAACAGTGAATGGACGCCATTAAAAGTCTCACTTTTCTACACACTATCAGTCATTCTAAAAGCAAGAGGGGAAAACATGGCATGTAAGGAAATCTCCAATACTAAGTCATCACACAAAGAAAATATTAAAAAGAATCTAACCATGACCGCATATCGTTCACTAGCTCAGTACAGAATCAGAGTTGAGCCTTTGGATATAGACAGTGTTAATGCTGCTGTGCCGTAAAGCTTATTAAAATAGGCTACATAAAACAGGACATATTCTTAATTAGATTAAACTAAAGCACTTATGACAAGAAACAAATATGAGTTGACAGCTCTTTCCAGCGTTACTGCAATAGGCTCAGTGACTCAGTTATTTTTGTAGACTGGGATCAGCAGCTAATTTAGTCACCCTACCTCATAGAAACCTGTCCCAAAAAAAGACCCTACAGACAGAATAATTCATTCTAACTTCAACATGTAGAAATTTGAAAACAGAGCGTGTTTAATGTTGCCTTGAGCCATACGCAGCAAGAATTCATGTTTGTTCATCTTCCATTTTATTTATCAAACATAAAGCAGATAAGGAGCGACTGCAGTGAGTGGAGTTGATTCCAAACTGAATTTGGATGGCGGCATCTGAGTATTATTATTTTTTCCTCCTGACACCCTCCAAGGACACAAGAGGCATGATGTCTGACATGATTTATGGAGACACCTCCTGATTCGTTCAACATCATAAACTACTAAATGTGAGAATTAAAGCTGTGCTTCAAGGTGATGGTGAGATGGGATTTCTTTTAGATGTTTTGCAAATACATCAGCAAAGCATGACTAGTCTCTGAAGGGAAAACAGCCTTTTCATACTTTTAAAGGCCTTTGCTCCAATCATGTAAGGAATCCTGCATGACAAGATACTGTCTAACTAATTTGATTACTTTGGATCGGTATCAGATTAGTCTTGTCATATTTACCCCACCAACCTATGACTATCTTAAGTATTTCAAAATCTGCAGTATGTATCCAGACAAACAGGTCTCAAATTACTCCATCTAAGTTTTCACCCTCACATATATTGGTCCAGTGTGTTGCTCAGTAGACAGAGTCGACATGCCAGATAAAATTAGCTGGAAATAGCTTTCTCCATAGGGTGAGCAATTTCTGTCTTCAATGTGTCCTTTGCCCCACATAATCTTAGTTAAATAGCTAAATAGTCTCTTTGGCTTCCTACCAATTTTTGCGATAACATGCTAATGACCAATTCATTCAAATCAGGTGTTTTCATGCAGGGAGACATCTAAAACAAGCAGAGCAGCAGCCCTCAAGGACTGGAGTCACTCACCCATGAGACAGTGTAATAAGCACCGTCATCTTGCAGGGAGTTTGGAGTAGAGCCCTGTTTCTCCCTGCAAACGCTGCCAGATTACATTTCAATAAACCAAAGATGACTGGTGACACTGAAGTTGGTCTCTGACTCCCGGCTTGTGATTTAGGTCTGAATTAAAGGTTTAATTTAATGTTTTTAGGAGTCTGGGCTGTATTTGATTATATGTGCACTTCAAAACTGCACATAGCTGGTCAGAGGGGATTATTCTCCAAAAAAAAAGAGAAAAGAAATATGAAACCTTGAAACAGAAATACACTTTTCATAGCACAAAGACCACTTTAGACAGAGACAAGCATGAAAAGAACAACATATCATCGGTCAGACGCAGAATTAGTTATTCTACTA
This sequence comes from Poecilia mexicana, assembly GCF_051168715.1. Lineage (NCBI taxonomy): Eukaryota > Metazoa > Chordata > Actinopteri > Cyprinodontiformes > Poeciliidae > Poecilia > Poecilia mexicana. Next base: position 9,292,844 of record NW_028263385.1, read on the forward strand.
TGACAAAATACTTTAATCTGTTTTTGGTAACACTTACGCTATTTTCTCAAAAATGTATTTAAAATCTATGTCTACTCAATTTATCCATGTGTTTGTTTGTTTGTTTAGCCATCTCTACTAATCTATAACATGTCAGATCAATATTCTTGTTCTTAATGTTTTGGAGAAGCGACATTATAAAATGTTGTCTTCTTTTGCAATTTAAGTGATGTTAACCTCCCTCAGCTTCTAGAATAGACTTTGCTTCACAATGTCCATTTTTCTACAACACTTCATTCCACTCATTTTTCCATTAATCATCTTGGATGCAGCACATTGTGAATGTTCAGCAGAGGCCTTTTGTGGTTTGCCCTCCACGTAGAGGGCGTTAAAGATTGTCTGCTGGAGGAATGCAAAGTCTGAAGTCTTCCCCATGGTTGAGTCAGCCATTTCATTATATTTAATTTATGTAAAAACAAAATGATATTGTGTTTTTTGCTAGAAAAGGAACATAGTCCATAGGTGGCAGTCACCAGAGCTCTATTTTGAAAAACAAGAAAGCAATGTATAATGAATCAAATGCTTTGTTTTTGTTTATTCTGAAGTTTTTGAGACAAAAATCTTTTGGCTATGCAAAGGTTTCCAGCAGCCATAAACGACTAAAATCCTCGAACTGCTCTTTTGCGTCCTAGAGGTCTCATAAATATGTTGCTCTGTTCTCCCAATGATGCAGAAACTACACTTTCATAAAAACATTCCAAGGTTTTGAATGCCAGTGTAGAACATTGTGCACACAAGCGAACCCCATGGAGCCAAACCCACATCTCCCTATAGACAAAGACTGGAGCCTACATGCATGTGGCCAAACATTAGTTTATCAGTTTAAGATCACTTGAAAGTGAAGATACACTGGGGAACAAAAGATCCTTATTGCACAAAATGTCTTTTTACACAGCTTTAAGAGGCCTAAAACACCAATTGTTCTGGCTGTGTTCTACACTCAGTTATTAATGGTCATTATATAAAATCTATAAACGTCTGTATTGTTGTACAACGTATGCATTTACCCATCACGTTGAAACAGAAAGACCTACTGCACACAGGAGATGACATGCATATGACTACACATTGGTTTCAACTGAATCACAAAGGGTGCGTTCACACTGCAGCCTGAAGTGACCCAATTCCGATTTTTTTTGCCGGGGCCGTTCACACTGCCAGTAAATGCGACCTGTATGCGTTCTGCAGTGTGAACGGGCAAACGACCTGAAAGTGTCCCCCATTCGCATTAGAGGGCGCAATAGCGTCAGCGTTCTCAGTGTTCTGCCAACTGCCATAAAAAGAAGAAGTGCTCAGTGTTTGCAGAAGTAAACATGGAGGCTAACGGTGGAGCTTAGCTTACATATTTGAAGTTGTTGTCCCACCGGAGTAGCACTTAATCCTCATATAGTCCGTCATGGTTTTTGTTTTTCTTCCCGCTTGCGTGTATCAGGACACAGAATAGTGAGATTTGTTGAGAAACAGTGATGTTCAGTTCGGATGAATGTGACCTGGACGTTAGGTCGCATTTGAATCGGATACGTATCGGATATGGGTCACATTCAAAAAAGAATCCGACCTGTGCTGTTCACACTGCCATGAAAAGATCGGATACAGGTCACATTACGTCAAAAAAAATCGGAATTGGGTGACTTCAGGCTGCAGTGTGAACGCACCCAAAGTTCATGTGGCTGTTTCTAAGGAGATGTCAACATTAGAAAACAGATGAGGACACACACGTGGAATGTCATGACTGTTCACCGCTTCAGTTCTTCCATCCAACATCACTCACAGAAAACAACCAAATTAACAGCCGCATGCAGACCAAACAGTATGAAATGCTCCTGGTTATTTTTCCAATTTCATTGTTATATCCTGTACAATACAAATAAAGAGCATTTATCCTAAAAGTGTTAATAAATTAAGCTAATTTCTATAAAACAGTAAAATATGTCTGAAAAAGTTAAAAAAAATAAGTTTGTCTGTTTCCCTACATATTAATGTTCCTCTAGGCTACATTTTCTTCAAAATAAATCCCATATACCAAAGCCCTGAGAGAATGTATAAAACATAAGAAAACATTAGATTCTACTAACAGGCACAAAGACACATTATCAGTGTATTTACAAGATAAATTCACAGTAACTAAAATCTGTTTACATCAGCAGCTTGTAACTCCCGGTCACACAGGGCCAGCCTGTCAGGAAAACTGTCCTTTGATGCTTAGCATCAGCAGCAATTAAAGCAGAGTGTCCTCACTGTCCTTGATGCTCGTGTTCAGAGAAGTCTTCCTTCGATCGGTGATGGCCGTCCAGAGTCGACACATCATCGCACCCCTGAAACAGCAACATAGGACAAATTAGAACAGATCCAGACATTTTTGGTACGACACTATGGCTCTCTGAGCAGGGCAACACAGTCTAGGGGTCATAACAGCACAAAGGGGGAAAAAAAACTAAACAAAAAAAAAAAAGATCTGCATTTTTTTTATTATATAGTGTGCATATTGCACACTGTAGAGCAATTGCTGCTAAATAATACAACTACACACAACAGATTTTTGATGATACCGACTTAAATACCAGGTCACCCTTGTAGAAGAGACTTTGGTATCAATGGTTTTTTTTACCTGGTTAAATAAAGGTCAATAAACAATAAATAAATAAAGTTTAATGTTTTAAGGAGACTGGATTGCATTTGATCATCTCTGGCTCTAGGTTTTACTTATAATATTGACTGGTCAGACTGTCTTGTTCTACACTGAACATTGATTATTTTCAAAACACATCTTTGGTTTTCTGTCCCTGAAAACATACAAAAAGAAAAACTTCTTAGCATTAAGACCACCTTAGACTGAGACAAGCAATGAAAATAGTAAAACATGCATTGGTCAAATTTTTAATAATTATCCTAATGATAAAATCATAGATTCTCATGGAAAACAAAAACATATTTTAAATTTTCAAAAAAATAAAAAATAATAATATTGAAATCCTAATTTAAGCAAGTAACCAATGCCTGTCCATTTGTACCAATCACTCATTATGAGTTCAGTATGTTTTAGTTCATAATGATATGGAGAAGTGAGAAAAAAAATCTAGAACCTGCTTAGACGTGTGTGTGTGTGTGTGTGTGTGTGTGTGTGTGTGTGTGTGTGTGTGTGTGTGTGTGTGTGTGTGTGTGTGTGGTTGAGTGTTTGTTTGTGGGCACCAGAAGGAGGCGCTCGCCTAGGGCGTCAATTATATAAAAACAGTTATTGTGAATGATGCATGATGTGTGCCTGTTTCTGCCTGGACAGACTGTGTGAGGATGATGTGCAGAGACAGTTTACCTTAATCCACAGTACACCAAGTCTTCCCTGGAGGCCATGTGGAGGAGACAGTCCAAGGTGAACTCATGAGCAAGCAGCTAAAAAACGAGAGCAGATAGGTGAGATTAACGGAGAGCAGAGGAGTAATACCGACATGCCTTAGGACTACACCCCAAAAATAAAACCCTAACTTCATTTACCTTATTGATGGTGTCTTGATCCACAGGGACAGATTTGAGCCAGCAAACCAAACTTTTAGTCTCTGCATTAGAGCATTTAGTTGAATTCAACTCGCTTTCTGTAAGGTACAGATTGCACCACAGTTAAAAATGTCAATACAACTGTCACAGACTAGATACATGGAGTGTTAAGTGATGTTAATTTTACACCTAAATATGACATTTTGGCCTCTGCAACCAGACTGTATAATCATTAGTCAAAATTCCAAAATCAAGTTTGGGCATAAAAGCTGCTGATCTGCGGCCAACGCCTCAGAGGGAAACCAGTCCAGACAGCAACATGCCTGAAACAGAGGCGCGGTAGAGACTGCAGCAGTGAAGCAACACTCATGATGACCAAAAGGGCTTGGCCCTCTGATGTCATGGTGTTTAATGCTATTTAATGTCACTGAAAAGCCAGGATTCTGAGAAAAAAAAATGCTGTAAAAATTTGACATCAAGTACACAGTAGTGAGTTTTACTCTTTTCTTTTTTTCAAAAACGTCCCAACTGGCCCTTTTTCCTGTTTTCCCTGTCTGAACCTAACGACTAAATACATTTTGAAGGGTGGATGTGTTTATAGAAGCTTCATAATCCATTTTATTTGTTGTTTGTATGCCAATTTAATTTTGGATATGTAAACTGTTTTACAGATCCTGTGATAAATATTCTTTAGAAATAAGTTAATTGATATTTGAGTAAGTGCACTTCCATTATTATGGTTTTTTATGCCATTAGCTAACAGTGGTCTCAAAACAACAATAATATTGCTTACTGCAACCATTTCTGGGACAAAATGTGTTAACATGACATGCCTACTATGTCATGATAGGCATGATACTTGAATTTATTATAAATATTCTTGCAAAGTAGATTTATAATAAATTCACCTTCTACTTACAAATGTTACATTACAAGTATCCATTTGAACGCATTGGTCTCTGTAATTATAACAGGTTTTACCTTCGATGATGAACGTTTTCCTCAGCTCATCTATCTGCTCCTGTCTCTTCAGGACAGAGCCCCTCAGCAGCTCCTGGTACTCTCTCTCCTTCTCAGTCAGCTCATTCAGCAGTCTGACACATGACACAAAAAGCCATCAGCACGGAAAACATGCAACATATTTTTTTTTGTTTCGCTCTTAAAAGAAAAAAAAAGGAAAACCTGTAAGGGTTTTTCACACTTTAAAAGCAAAAATGCTGCTCTACTATATTACAATGTTTTCTTATTGTATTTGTTCCGATAATAAAAATGGAGAGACCCGAAAGGTACCTCCTGGTCTCTACTCTCATGTCTTTCAGTTTCTCGCTGAGCGTACAGTTCCTGTCGAATAAGACCTCATCTGGGGGGCCGAGCCTGGCTGCTGTCCCATTCTCATTCCTGGTTTCTGCCTGCTGATTGTCTATTGGCGCCATCGGCTGGTTGGGGACAAGAACTACAGGAGTGTCCGGGTCGACAGACTGCTCCTCGGGGATGCTGTCCTCGGTCTCAAATGACAACTGCAGGTGGAGTTTCAGCTCTAAGAGGCGAGGAGATCAGAAGTGAACGCACATGAAAGGAAATACATCAGGTGAAAGCATTAAATGCTCCTTACTGTGTGCAGAGGATGTCTGTGTCACAAACTGATACCCAGTAAACCCGTAGGTTTACTGAGCATAAATGTGTCTAGTAGAAAGCATAATCACAGCAATCCTAATTTTAAAAAATGAAATAAAATCTCTTCCATGTCATTTCACAACCAGCAGACTGATTAAGAGCGCCAAGCTCTTTCTGTAGGATATTTGGTGTTACGACTTAAATGCCTCCTCAATATCTTCCTTCATATGTAGCTAAAAGAAGGGGTTACTTGAATTTTGTTGGAAGTCCACCAGTTATCAAATCTCTCCATTCCTATTATTTCTGCTACAAACATGGCGTTTTCACATAAAAATGTATTTTGAAGAGCACTCGAAACTCACAAAACAGACAGCGGTCGAAGTAAACTCAGACTGAATGTATTTTCTCCTGTCTTTTGCATTTCAGAGCATAAAATTAGCTTTAGTCATGTCACATTTACACCAAAGGGAAAAACAGAGCTATAGCTTTTTAATTAAAACTTCCTAGATTCTGATCATCTTAAAAATGTAAACTATGAGGTAAAAAAAAAAGCTCCTATTACATTTATTTTCTATGCAAATATGAATAATTTAAATAACTACAGCATTATTTTTTAACATTACCTTTTTAACCCAGCTGAACAAATGTACAGAGGTGAAAAAATTCTACATTTTACTGTTTAGGTGACTTTGGTTATGTGGCAGGAGAATTAATTTTACAAATGAAAAGGGGTGGGTTTGATATCTACCCCCCCCCCCCCATCATTTAATGATGAGCTAATTACCCCAAGGTGGCCAATTGACCTGCATATTGATGCATAGGAGTCTGAACACTTAGTGGAGATGGGAAAATGAAACTTGTAGTCTAGAAGCGCTTTGAGTGTTCAGCATGCCTAGAGTTCAAGTCATTTTAAAGATTTTAAAAATGAAGAACATCATCACCAGAGCTGCAAATAAATGTGTACCCAGTAGCAGTTGTATAAACACAGATAAGGAAATTAAGTGTGAAATAGTCCTCTACCTGGGAGCAGGACAGTGATGGCATCCTGCACAGCCTGTCTCAGCAGATTGTCCAGAGCAAACATCCAGTGAGGTTTCACCTGTTGCTGCTTCAACACCTTCTTCACCTACAGCCACACCGAATGGTTAAATACGAGTCCATGAAGGTACCTCTTATGTAGCATATAGAAGCAGAAAAAGTGGCTTACTGCATCCTGAAAGTTAAAGAGCACGATCTGCAGGCTGTTCAGAGGTATTGCTGCTGCTAACAGAGTTGAGCGAAGCTCCAGAAGGCCGGTGGCGAGCTGCTTTCTGTCTGGGGAGCGGATGTTTTCACGGAGGCAGGCGATAAGTGTGATGATGTGGTCTTCACTAAGCGATGATCCCTCATCCAACTTTTAAAGAAGGAGAGAAATATTGAAACAAAAGGGGAAACTATTTCTACTGTTCATTGCAAATAGTTCTAAACTACAAATCTTTGCAATTCAAAAAGAATGAGTCTTATGATTAGGGATATAAAAATGCACAACAATGGTTGAATAAATGTCCACCTTCTTAAAGTAACAATTTATTAAATTACATTTTGATCACGTTGTAATATCAAGTTTTTTATGAGTCAACAAATGCCATTAAGGTAGACATGAACAAATAAGAACATTCAGCTGTCTCACTAAGATTTTTCTGACATTAGCTAATTTGAAAAAGCTAGCAGAAAGGAATTTAACTGATTTAATTTAGCAAAAGAAGGGCATAAAAACCACAACATTATGTATATACCATAGCACAGTAACATCACAATAAAAGTTAATGTGCATACATTTCATATCAACTTCATCTGTAAATATTTGAATCTTCTGTCTGAACTTTGCTGCACACACCTGTGGTATTGACTCCTGCAAATAAGTGACAACATAACTGATGTAGTCGGTGAGGACTCTGTGGAGCGTCGCTCTCCTCTCACTGTCCTTTCGCAGCATAAAGAGGCCGATGTTCTCCTCCGATGAGGCTGGACTGGACATGTCTGATGAAGAGTCATACGGTGTTCTGTACAGCAGAACAAAGAAATGAGTCAGTCAGACAAAACTACATCACTGGAATATCATAAAAATTACAGAATGTGGTAATAAAGTCGATGATGACATTTGGAGAAATGAAGAAAAAAAAAAGTGGGGTTTGTAGGTTATTTCCAAAGTTAAACACAGTTGTGAGATTTAAGGAAAAATAATTCTGGGTTTCTTTCTGTGAAAAAGAAAGCAGCTTGGCCTGAACTTAAAACTAAAACCTCAGAGTGGCTCGACACTGATGGAGCAACGACCCACAGAAATACGGTAACAGCTCGGATTTATCGGCTCAGCAAAAACTTCACTCACGACAGGAAGCCGCTGGGGCATGGGGGACTCTCTGAGATCCCTGTCACTCTGAGGGGGGACCAGTGCTTCCTCATGTCCAGAGAAGACGCCAGGTCAACCGAGCCTGTGTCCGAATCAGTGTCCTCCACCAGGATGGAGACGGGCACTGATAAACTGCGATGATAATCAGCTGCAAAACCGAGAAAGGTTGCATTTAAGAGAATTCACTAGTTTTCAAAACAAAATAAGACAAATGTGTGAAGTTCAGATAAAGCCTTACTAGAATTACTCGAATCTTTCAAGTCTGAGTCCTTTGGGGGTTTGATCCTCTTCCTGGAGGACAACTTGAGGAAGCAGTCATTCAGCAGCTCTCTGGCCGTGGCTCTGTCGTCCGGGTCTGGCACGAAGCAGCTCATGATGAAGTCCTTGGCCTCAGCTGACATGGTGTCTGGAACCGTCGGGTGGATTTTAAACATGCCCACCTTGATGGGATAATCAGAGTTAATCATTTTTATAAAACATTAAAATTGGATAGATGATATAAATTCAGAAGATGTAAAATAATTTCTTTTAGAGGTCTATTTTTGATTTAAATTCAAGATTAACGCGTTAAAACGCAAGATAGTGATACAATGCCAGCATTGCTCTGATTTGATTTCTGTAAAAAAAAAAGTACAAGCACATGTGACAGAAGATCCTTGAAAACTATTTTTTATTGATGTTTTGATGGTTAGTCTGAAATATGCTGACAACCCAACCATAAGCCACATAGATAGTACCAAAATATTCAATAAATTAGTTATTATTGTTCAATATGCATTTCACTACGTGAAGCGAACTATAACGGTTAATTACTCACAGACAGTCATTTCCAAGCCTTCATTTCTGTTCATTAGGATGTTTTTCTGCTTACAGCTAATAAAAGCATGACATCGAGGATGAGAATATTACTCCAGAATAATAAAAAAGATTTAAACCAAAAATGAAGAATAAAAGAAAGGTATTTAAAAGCATCGATTCACCGATTCACCCACTTGAAACGTTTTGTTAAACCTTTGACGTCATTTATGCTTAGGGTGTGTCTGCTGGCATAATATAAATTTAGACATTTCCAACCTAAAGGAAATTGTCAAAAGTGCTCAGTAAATGCTTTACAAAAAGCTAAAAAGTGAAAAATTAAAACATGAATACATCAAAACTAGTATATAGAGATGAATCAAAAAAAACAAACAAACCCTGAACTGCTACACCTTTGTTTGTATCCACAAAAAGCAGCATACCTGCTAAGAGCTAAGCCTGGTTGGTTTAGTTTTTATTTGAAAACCCTGAGGACTAGAGGGCGCTGAAAGCTACCTGCAGTCATACTAAAGGAAAAGTCCCACCTGAAAGTTACATGGGAGGTGAGCTGTAGCAGCAAGTGTGTATTGTAAACATAAGCGGAAAAGCAGCTTCCCTGGGACAAGTGAAACAGCATCACATTGTTGAGCGCACAGTAAGGAGTGTAAGACAGCTGCTAATACCCCAACAAAAACAGGTGTTTGTTATTTACCTTAAACATGGCTGCCTGAGGACTTCCCAGCTCATGAAAAGGAGGCTTGCCTGTTGCCATTTCTATGATAGTACACCCTAGGGACCAAATATCAGCAGGCTTCCCATAACCTCGAGGCCCTTGGTCTATAATCTCTGGAGCCATGTACTGAAGTGTTCCTTTAAAAAAAAAAAAGAGGCCAGTGATTAAAGCTCTCTACTTTAACCAGTTCCTGGAAAACCTACAAATCCCATGATTCTTGCCTGTAAAAGTTTCAGTGCAGGGGTTGATCCCTGCTAATCGCTTGGAGGTCCCAAAATCAGAGATCTTCAGCACGCCGCTGTAGGTGTTGATGAGCACGTTGTCGCCCTGCAGCACAGGGGAAAATAACTTAAAAGCTAATGTGAAACAATCCAGAAGGCAGTGGTGGTGTTAGATTAACTAAACCGCCAATGTTTTACAACCCTGACAAAATAGTTAAATTTATATATATCTATTATATGAAAATAATAGAAATAAATAATTTAAAATATATATATAATCAATTTAAAACAGGAGTTTTTGCACCAGTTTTACCAGTCTGGCTAGGCTGGACTTTGTAATGATCAATTAAACAAAGAAAGTGTACAATACTTGGCTGCTAAATTTTTTAACCATTAGCAGCTGGAGTCACACATATAAAAAAGATATATTTTTTTTTTTACTAAATTAAATTAAATGTATTGTGATTTAAAAAAAAACAGGTTCTAGTTTCTCCTCCTTCAGACAGAAAAAATTCCCATTAAAAAAAAGCAAACAAAAAAAAATCAAGGCTCATCATGTCCTCATCTATGAAAACGTCCTGCTTTGATCTGATCTATAGGCTTGTTTTGTAGGTCAACATATCTTTAAGTATATATATCTTATTGTTTTTTTTATACAAGTTTAAATAAATATGCATTTTTTTTAAAGATTCCTTCTGGAGATCCAGAAAAATTTCAAATACTTTCTGTATTTTTAGCCTTCAATGTCAGGCCAAACAATGCTTAGGTAAGGTAAATCAAAGGAAGCAACTTTTCACCTTAATATCTCTGTGGACAATCTCGTTGTCATGAAGGTACTTCAGTCCCTCCAAGATCTGTTTGGTGTAGAAAATGATGGTAGCTTCATTGTCCTTCAGTGGACCCCACTTGGAGCGCAAGAGAGAAGATAAACTTCCTGAAAAAGTGCAAAACATAAAAATCTTCAATATTTGCTTTAGAGGCTAAAAGCTTCCATTGAAAACTCACAAATTTAAGCATTTGAATTGCTTGTGTGTCCAACCAGACAGGTCCAATGTTTGGTTTCAGTTATTCCAGTAACGTCATAGTCTGAAAATGTTTTCCTCTTGCAGGATATTTTTAGAACGACTAATAGCTTTAAACAGGTTTTCTGTGAATGTTGATTCATCACATGCATTTGTTCTTTTGATCACATTATATCCCTGACAGGCACCAATCCGTCAAAAAGCAACACGTTAAAGAAAGAAAAGCGTCAGAGTTGGAACAAGCACTTGGCTCTGTTTGTTCTGGAAATTCCTAAGCAGCAAGTTTCTGATCCTCCAGAGTAGATAGTTTCCCATGATTACTAAATATTACTGTTTGCCACAGTGAGCTCCGTATTTTATTTTTTTTATTCCAGTAGCATAATCTCAAGCTGAAACAATTTCAAAACCCAATTGAGGGGTGGGGTACACGCTTGACAAGTCGTCACAACATTACAAGGCAACACAGGACTAAGACTTGTTGACCCAGCAGTTATGTTTTTAAAACTGTGGGAGAAAGCTTATCCAGAGACGATGCACCCATGCATGGAGAGAACATGCAAACTCCATGCAGAAATCCTGTTGCCCAAAGGCAATAGTGTCAACCACTGTTCCACCATGCAGCCCTCTGGGCAGCTAATAACATAAATGTCAATCAAGTGTGTGTGGCGAGTGTTGACCACTACAAATAAGGCTTAAAAAAAAATTGCTGTCTACATTCACAGTAATAATGAAATAGCCTGAAGCAGCTGGAACTCTGAGTAACAGGGACCCATCTTTGTTTTAACATATTGCACAATGAGGAGGATGAAGGAACAAAAAAGAAAAAAAATTCCAGCTCAAAGTTCCAAAATGCAGCAAAGTGTCTGTAAATAAATGTATTTTTATCCACATATTCCAACCGGTTGCTTGGGACGCATTCCAGGAAACCATCACAAACACAAACATGTAGAGTTTGCTGACTCAGCTTGATCTTTAGCTGACAGATTTGCTTTGTTCAGATAAGACTAAAATTTAATGTGTCCACAACAAACAGCACAGGTAAGGTTTGGCATCAAACCAAGGATGAAACTGTGAGAAAGCCTCTCATACTCAGTGTTGGCTCTGGTGGAGGATCTGTGAGATATATATAAAATAAAAATTCCCTTCTCACCCTCTGCGGGTGGTCTCTCTCTCTTTTTCATCCTCTGAGCTCAGGTCCTCTACCAGAGGCCTGGGAGCTTGAGGGTTCTGCACAGTATCTTGGCTGTGCCTAGTACTGCACATTTCTGGACTGAGATGTCTGATGTTGTTATATATATATATAAAATCTACCTTCTTCATGACCATCCCAGTCCCTAAAACTAAATCCTACAGGCTTTCTATAGCATTTAGGTTTTCTGTAGGGTGAGCAGAAGGGAAGAAAGCAAGAAAAGATGATGAAAAGACATTGGGATTGGTCAAAGATGCCTCCCTCTGTATGCTTCATTTTGTGAAACATAAGAGAAAAACAAAGTGTTGTCTTGTTCCCAGACGTAGATTGTAGTGACAGCATTGACAGCAGGGGTGCCAATTAAGGATTTATTCAGCTTATTTAACATACCCAGGTTTATTTTAAAGGTTGTCCCCGATAAATTACATTGACACAATATCAGATGAATTTTGCATAAGTCTTATCTGTGAATTTGTACCTCCTGGGACTTCTTCCATGAAGATTTTGATGAAACCGTCCTGACTGACGGAGCCGAGGTACTGGACAATGTTCCTGTGTTTGAGCCTTTTATGTAGAGCTATTTCCTCATGGAGCGGCTGTGAGTACCTGAGTAAAACAAATTTAGCATCATATGTTACGTGTTAGTTTTAGTCATGCAATAAGGAAGCATATTCATTTAGAGGGATTAGGTGCTCAAAATTTCTATCAAAGTTTGTCCTAAGAAAGATTTTTGATTCACTTCAACTTCTTTCTCTCATACTTGTATCAGAATAAACATTACAATGTCTTGCACATTTGAAAATATTGTCACTTTGTGTCAGCAAAACAAGCTGACGGGGACAACAAAAAAAGCTAAATGTATCAAGTGAATAAAGAAGAAAATAGATCTCCTACGTGCTGTCCTTTTCAGGAATCTCTTTGATGGCAATGCGGACTTGGTTGCTGAGGTCTCTACCAGCGTACACCACACCATACGTCCCTTTCCCAAGAACCACTCTGTCGCCATTTTCATTGGTCTCGTAGATGAACTGAAACATCAAGAACCGGAAAGAAGCAGGATTGTGAGGAATTTCACAGGTACGGAATGAAAAAGGCAATTCAGAGAGTTGCTTGACTAAAATCCTTGTTTTAAACTACGGCACACAAGCACAACATGTTTGGGAAAAGTTACACTGTGCGTTCTTCTTGGGAAACTGCTGCTGTTTTTCTTGTTTAACTGCCAGGAAAGGCCTAAAATAGAGCGAACGTTGCGTCAGAGGAAAGAAGTGCAGACGGTGACTGACCTCAAGTATCCCCTGCGTTAGAAGTTGGGGGTCGTGGGTGGGGTTTTCAGCCTGGTGGAGCAAAGAGTTCACCAACTCGCAGAAACTAGTGAGAGAACATTAAACAAAATTGCAAATAATATTGCAAATAATATCTAAAAATATATCTAAATAAAATAGCTCTTATTTTCAGTTCTTTTTAGTCCTGATGTAAAAACAATGATCGTAACCTGCAGTTTTAAAAAGTGATTCCAGTTAAGGAGTGAATAAACACTTTCACCTTTTAAGACTTTTTTAAACACCATGTTTCATTTCTCTTCCACATGTAATACTTTGCATTGGTCTGTCATACATAAATCCAATAAAATACATTACAGTTTGTTGGTTGCACAACAACTAGTGAAAAAGGACAAGGACGCCAAGTGCATTACTAAAAAAACTATGCAGATGAACAAACAAATGGAAATAAATAAGCATAAAGCACCTTTAAATATTTGTTCTTGTCGAGGTTTTAGATTTTATTTGAGAGGTCTGTCAGAACAGCTTGAAATCAACGTTATGCGTTAGCATTTCCTCACGCTGTATTATGATGCAGTAATGTTCTATTGGACATGCTAATGTTGAAGATCCTGTCTTTTTTAACAAGCTTCAACTTCTAGCCGAGAGCAGTTGACTTCCTGTTGTCTACTTTTCATTTCTAGGAAGGAGTGCTTACTATTATAAAGGGAAGGTTAAGGTTTTGGCTTCTATTTAAAATTGTTTTTAACCATTGCTACAATAACCTGCATACAAAACAAGTTTTTAAATAAAAAAAAACAAAAAAAACGTTATTTCCATTTTGTAACTTTGCAGCATTTCCCCCCCCCCCAAAAAAAGAAGTTAATCCATATAAAAATAAATCCTAAAGCATTTAAGAACTTCCTCGTCTAAAAATAATAATAGAAAAAGACTCTTCAATCAAAGCATTCCCAAGTAACACGGCCTTGTATTAAGGCCTCTCAAGAAGACAAACATGTTTATCTGTAACTAAAACAAAATGTGTGCTTCTGTGTTGCACCCTTAAAAAGAACTTAAAAACTCATATAAAGTTTAGCTGTTGTGCAACTTTATTGAACAAAATCCACAGTTCGAGCACACAGGGTGTGTAGTTTTCTCTCTTTCTATATAAAATCACAGGTCATAAACTTTTTTCTACCATCATGCATCGTGTCGTTCTTAACGGGGTATTATCAGGACAGAAATCTGTGGAATAAAAACAATACAGTAGTTTGAGCACATATTTAGCCATACACCAATTGAATTGTTCTAACTAAATACTAAATCAAATAAATGCTTGCCCAATATGATTAATGTACCTATTAATCAAACAATATCACGTTCTTAACATATTTTCAGGGCTCTGCCCCTACATTCAACGGGAGCTTACGCATCTGAAGCAGAACTGAAAGGATCAGTGTTTTTAAGGAGGCACAAAGGAAACATGAGTCACCCAAACTGATTTCATCACAATCACCTCCTCAGGCCACTGTCTGAACTCGGCGACACAAAAACACCTCCTTGCGATCCTCCTCCACGTTGTGTCGGTGGCTCTGTTCATTTGCGCAGCCAGTTCAGGCAGTTTGGCCGTAAGTGAGTCATTGTTTAACTCGAATACACAAGTTACTCACCCCTTGCAGTGGATCTCTGATGGAAAACAAAGCTGGAAGTCATCAGAGTTGTAGTGCACATACAGGAAGCAGCTCCGCTCATCAATCTTTGACGCACTTCAGGGAAAGTGGATACGAACATATGTAGCTTATTTGTTAAATTCAAATGAAAAAAGACTGATTCTTTTCAGATGTTATGACACACTAATATAACCTGCTTTCGGTATACTATCTAAACCCTGTTTGGAACAATGGGTAAAGTTAATATTTTTGTTGTGTCAGGCCAAGTAATGGGGGAAGGGTTGGTATTGTCATGTTCAACTCCAGAAGAAATCACCCAACATCACACTGAAACCTAATAAAATCATTACCAGCACAGCAGGTTGCTGCTGAATTAGCTCAAAATGGCCTAAATTAGCACATAAGATAACCCTGGAGAGCACTGTGACACCGATCAGTAGCCACAAGGGATCAAGAAATAAATAAGAAAGAAGTCAAGCCTGAAACCATGTTGATGGAATAGAAATGTGAGGGCGAGCCAAAGTTTTCCCAGACAACCAGCATGTTATGGGTTCCCCTGACAACAACACATCCAACTAAGAGGTGCAGCGCTCCTCCTTACCTCACTCCTCGAATTTTAGTTGCTGGGAAAGTCCACTGGTGCAAGCCTTTCTGCAGAATCAATTACAAGACGGGGAAAAAAAATGGGGGGGGGGGGGAATAAGCTGGTTGGCTGATGCAACATGTTGCAAACCAGTTTTCATTTGCATGAAGGTATAAACGGAAGAAAAAGAGATCTGTGTGGAATACGTGGCATGAGAAAAGTCGTATTTTCCCTCATGTATTTGCTCTATAGGCACACACCCATACACTGCACTCATGTCAACATTCACACCAACATTAATCAGCTAAATAACTTCAGTAATAAAAGCAGCACTGCATATCCTATATTGTATTCTGACGTATGAACAAACAGAAAGACATATGGAGAAGCTCCAACCTTCAAAGGTGTGACGTGTTTCAGTTGAACAGTGCGACTCTCGTCCTCTTCGCTCACACTCACAATGGACGGCTGGTAGACTTTACTGGGCTCCAGAATGAGCACCTGACACACACATTCAAATTCAATCAACATTCAATAATAGTATGTTTATTGGCTTTGAGTTTGTGATGGAATCTGGTGTTTATTTATTGGATTCAAACTCCTCAGAGCTTACCACTCCTGATGTTTTTCCATACAATTTCTTCTTCTACTTCTACAATGTTTGTGCAATATAACCACTCGAATATAAAAATTATATATATATATATATATATATATATATATATATATATATATATATATTGAGGAGGATGAGATTTTTATTAGCTAATATGCTAACAGTATGATTTTTTTTTACTAACGGTAGCACAAAAACCACTGTCGTTACAGGTAGCTACAACATTTAACCCTGTAGAATTTCAGTTTTGCTGCATTTCTCTTGTGTGTTCACTGCTGATTATTTAGGTCCAAAGCTACTTTCAGCAGACTAAATTGGCTGGCTTGTTTGCTTTTATTGCAGCTTTCAGTGGTTTTCTGCTTAAGTTTCACCTTGTACTTTCTATCCGTCCCTTACATCTACTGTAATTCTTCGGTGTGCTGTTTGGAAAATGTTTGGCTCCTCTAATATTTCTGAGAATTAGTGGTCCTTAACAACCATTTCCGCATCAGATGAGCTTTCTCCAGCATATCATCTTACCAATTCACAGTGGATTTTTGGAGGAAATGCAATGTGTTTAAGGCTTATTTGATAAGATTGGGATCTGAAGAGAGGAGGACGTCGATTACAATCCAGAAGGAATCAAACGTTTTCTATTTTAACTTTTCGAAACTGAAAGTTAAAACTATAAGATAGATGAATTGTTTTTTGGAACATAATCTTACATATAAATATTTACGTAAACTAAATTAGTAAAGAAAAAAAATCTTACATCAATGGTGGTGTAATGCTTTTTGGCACATCTGGAGTTAATATATTTAAAACCCCCTTGCGTCAACATAACACCTATTCTCATTGCATTCAGCGTTAGGGTGATCTTTGTCCATCCCTTATTGCATAATCTCTAAACTATTAGAGTCATGAGCTCCTTTCTCTTCAGCTATGTGATTTAGGCCTAGGAACTGACATGGCCAAAGAGAAATTTTGATTTTGTGAACCATTTCTATGTTTTTTTTGACCATATATTTTGAATTACTGTCCAGATAAAAGATACACTTTAGTTGTTTTCGATAAAGGCCATCCATTTTTTAATTGCTAATTATTTTAGGGATGTTTAATCAACACTAAGTGTTTCGGAACCCTAAGAATAAAGTTGCCATGTTACCTCATCGTCCCTTCTCACACTCCTCACCACACACCTCAGGAGATGTCCAATTTTTCTCTACATATTTGTTTTTTTTTCCACTCTGAATCTACCTAAAGTTTATTTTAGCAAAACATTTATGCCTGTTCTATTCTAGCCAAAGCACCCAGTTCTAATTAAAGTCCTACAATGCTGGGGAAAAAAATAAAACTTTCCTTTTTTTAAGTTACAGTTTTAATAACTAAACAAAAAAAGATGTAAGGAATATCTAAATAAAAAAAAAAAAAACAGAAATTGTAAAAGATGTCATTAGATGCAGTGTCAAAAATACTTCTTAACATTCTACTCTTTTAAATCTGGAAAAAACTGTACTACAACAGTTTTCTAAATTGAAACAAACGTGAGGCTCTGCTATTGCACAAAAGGTGAATAAAATGTTTTATAAAAGCTTTTTACACATCTTTGTGAGGTATGCCAGTAAGTGTAGAGGTGTTTGTATTCTCTTACTGGGCAGCGATTTGTCGAGACGGTGGGTTTACAGGATTGCAGGAGCAGCTCCATCCAGAAGTCCACCATATCCTGTTTGGGAGACCGCACCTCAGGAGGCTTGGCGAACTGGCGGTACAGGATGTACGTCTCCATAATGGATGCCAAATACCTAAGGGCAACGCATAACAATGATAAGTCCACATGGAGTTACAATTGAAATATCCGATTAATGCTTTTGAAACAACAACAACAAAAAAACAGAACAAGTTCAAGAATTTGTGCTTAATTCTCACCAAACAGGAGCCTTGAGTCTATAGAGCTTCTCAGAAGCTTCTATGACTTTCCTGAACTCTTTAGCGAGGATGTTCGCTCCGAGGTAGAATCCTACATCCCAGTATTCTGTCATCTTCTCCAAACTGCCCTTTCTGCCGAGCAGCGTGCTTATGGTAACACCTAAATGTTTTTTTGAAGAAACTTTAGGTCATTTACCACACTATTCTGAAATTCCTTAAAACAATCTTAGGAATGAGTAGATTTGCACCTATTTTGCGCAGCTCAATGGAGGTCTCAAATTCATGTCCAGCTGCCATCAGGAGGACCACACTGTTGATCCCAGAGTGGAAGGTTGGCTCGGCTTCGAAAGCTTTCCCATACCTAAGGATGAACAAAATGTGTTTTAGAAAGTCAAACCGGGAGTACATGTTTTACTGGAAAACACTGAATAATTCAAACATTGAAGTTCATCTAATTTGGATTTCTTACACACAGACCTCAACAAGCTACAAATTTGATACATCAGATACACACCGAGTGAAATTCCAAGTGGTTTTATTTTTGTTTTGATTTTTGATGGATGATCCATCAAAGTAGATGGATGAAAACTTCAAACTTGTTTTGTCTGAATTGCTAAATATTACAGAACATTTTTCCCTAGTAAATTTGCAGAAACCCCACCTTACTAATAAGTATGACACGCGATACTTTTACATGAATTGCTGTATCCAAGTGGTGCAGTATGAAGGATAATGCCCTAGTCTTTAAAACATGTGTTTGCGCTTATGTGTTTGCTTTTGGTTTCTGTTTCCTACAAGTTTTCCTTCCACTCATCACTGTAAACAGCCACATTCTTGACTATTAGTATTTGTCCAGTATCACCAGTGACCTTTTGTGACCTACCCTCCTCCCTCAGGCTAAAAACAATCCTCTAGACAACTATCAAGTCAGCAGATCTCTTTGTGATTATTTTTTTTCTTAAAATATTACATTTTAGTTTGAATACAATGATCTCATTTTCTCAATAACTGAATTTTGGGTTTTCATTAACTGTGAGCTACTTTCAGCAAAATCAACAGAAATAAACAATTGAAATACATTACTTTCTCTTCTAGTGATTCTATACATTAACCAAGTTTAATTTTTTTATGCTTATTTTAATATCCTGAGAAGCACCAGTATATGACCGGATCCAAAAACACACAAACTGGATGTACCAATAACAGGCCTGGTCCCTGCTGGACACGTCAGTGAAGCCCGAGCTCATGAACGTGTCTTTGTAGATCCGTCCACACAGGCAGTAGACGTCTGATGCCACTTTGTCTCCCGACTCCACAATGGGCAAGATTAATTTCAGAGCCTTTGCTCGATCGCCGGGATGATTCCTCCTAAAAACGGGATAAAGAGATTATATTTGCAGCCTGGCAGCTTTGACTAAGTCCTTTAGAGGACTGAATGCAAACACAACAAACAAAAGCCATGTGCAAAGAATATAACAAAACACATGGCTGAAACCAGAGAGGAGGTGTTTACAAATGTTTAATTATGTAGATTACACAAACAGGTGGGTACCTGTTCAGAGCAAAGATGTAATGAAACTTGATATTCTGATGCCTTGCTGCCTGACACATCGGCAGGTTGTTCAGAGTCTCCACCAGTTTGATCATGGCATCATAATCCTATGGAAAAGTAACAAAGTAGGAACAAAAATTAAGGAGAAAATGTGTCTTTTTGTCTCAATTGCATAGGAAATTTGGGCACTATGCGCTAAGAACCTGTAAACTATGTCATAATAAGCCTTTTTTTCTAATTTAAGAAAAAATGGTTTTATGATCAGTTAAATCTCAACATTTAACTCACACATCTTTTTACAAGACATAGTGACCTTCCTCGGTTATTATTACAAAATGGTTTTATCAAATAAAACCATTTTAGTTTGTTCACATACTAAAACTAGACAAAACTCATAAAGTGATCACCTGAACATCTCTGTAGGACAACAACAAGTTCATGACTATATCCGGCGTGAG
Source organism: Poecilia mexicana (assembly GCF_051168715.1). Lineage (NCBI taxonomy): Eukaryota > Metazoa > Chordata > Actinopteri > Cyprinodontiformes > Poeciliidae > Poecilia > Poecilia mexicana. The sequence continues at coordinate 9,312,378 of NW_028263385.1, forward strand.
CAGATCTACGCTATCCAGGCGACTCTGGATGCGACTCAGCTCCTCGCTCAGAGCTTTTCCACTGAATCGCTCCCGGGCCAAGCGGATCTCTTGCCTCAGTGACTCCCGGAAGTACTCGCTGTTGGCAAAGACGCAAAGGAAAGTAGGTGCCTTTCCACTGTTTCACAATCTTCAATAAACCAAAACAGGTGGAGTTTGAAGTTTGGAAAATTGTGTTTTTACAAGGTGTTCATACACTGTAAACCCAAATTGTATTCTACACATACTACATATACTAGTAATAATCTTTTCGTTATTTTGCAAAAAAGGCGGGACCATTACTAAACAAAACAAGTATTTGCTGTAGTATTGGCTCCTAGCTGAGACTCCTCTCCTTTACATGTTTTTACTGATTTTGGGAGGGATTTGTCAGTGAGCACTAGACAGGTGAGCCAGTCGGTGGCAGTAATGCACATTTGAGTCGTTTGCCAGCACAAAGAAGAAGAAGAAGACCCTCGAGCCTAATGCACGTTTCATCTGACCGTTGGCTGCATGGGTTTCCTGCTGATCACATTAACGTAATGAAGTGGGGAAATCAGGGTCATTAGGTTGATGTGATAGTTTGGCGACATATGGTAGGGCGCAAATTTGATTCAGTTATAAACACAAGTAAGTATTACTGATAAATATAAGTAACAAACATTGATAATCATAACGATTACCGACATATGTGATTAATGGTTGAGCTAATTACTCAAACAGTTTTAAAACCTTTAGTTCTTTAGTAATTCATTATATTGGACATAATACTTTATGTAAACAGAGCTTGATTTGTTTGGTTTTTAATTTTGCAAAACCTAGACAACCCAATGCAGCCACTTAACCATACGTGGCTTTAGTACTGATTACTGATTTGGGTTGACAGTGCACGCAGGGACATGATAAAACAAGCAATTGGAGAACTGTGGCGTTTAACTGACCTGGACTGAATGTGCACATTGTTCAACAGGTGCACCAGCCTCTCCACCAGCGGGGTCAGAAGGGGCTCCAGCTGTAAACTGGGCTGCATCAGCTCCTTGATGCAGGTCATCATGGTGGCATCACAGGCGAACACTTTGCCCTGAGGTGACACCACGTAGGGGATGAAGGTGTAACTCCCACACTGTTCCTAAACAAACAGAACACGCATCAGTGAGCACTGTGAGGAGCACTGTGGCTTTGGGCCACAGTTTCAGTTTCTGCGCATGCCTGATGGCATTTGATTGGAAAGTTTCTGACAAAATAACCCCAAGTCTGAATAAAAAGAAGCCTTTTAGAAATAAACTGAAACACCCAAATACGAGATTATGCTGCGAAATAATGGACTTAATTTTATACAACCCCAAGTTCTTGATTACAGCGTGTCTGTTTTATATCTGCAACAGCTCCATCCGACATGTTAAAATTTCATTGAAAAGTTCATCTAGTTCAATCATTCAATTCAAAACCTGAAGCTCATATGCAGAAGACCTGAAACTTACAAATTCAGCTTTCCGTGAAAATTAAATACATAATACTACCATAGACCAATAAGACAAAGATTTTGTGCGCAGAAATGCCATGCAGCTACATAGCTACAGGAAAGAATATTTGACCGTTCACAGTATTTTTTTCAAGCATTTTAAGGACAATTGTTTTAAAGAAATTAGAAAAATATAAACTCCTGAAAGATTTTACTCAAAATAAATACACCTAGCGCGATGCATCTATACTGCACCCTAAAACGTACACACCCACAATACATGTTCTAGAAAAGAAAAAAACAACTGTTCAGTTGTTTCATAAGCGATAATGGGAATAATTGGATTTTGGACCTTCCACAAATCATGGCCCAGTAAATAATCATCATAACTATGGGGTTTTTGCAAAGCACACTGCAAGTACTTGCCTGCACTTACATTCATTAAAATCCAATAGTCATGAACTTTACAGTGTTTCTTTGGCGTGTCTTGTCTGACAGCCAGACAGCAGTTTTGTAATCCAGCATGGCTGCATGCTCTGGTTAAAGTTTTACCCGGATTTCAAACCAATAGATAGACACGTGTTACCTTCAGAGCCTGCAGATCGCTGTCCTGCTTGTAACAATACAGGATAATGTTGTTTGTCATGCTGAAGCTCTCTCTCACTCCCAGGTGATAGAAAAGAGAAGGCTGGCAGAAAGAGTCGCTCATCTCCACGACGGCTACATCTGCGGAGAGATGAACAGGCAGGGTGAGTTTAACTGTTAGGCATGACAACATATATTCCCCCTTCAGTCTGCGTGCCTACACTTGCCTGCATTGTAGAAACTATCCAGGATGTCTGTGGTTCCGACTGAAATTTTACCAAAAGAAACTGTTCTGAAAGAGGCGTGCGCGTCTGCGCAGGCTTCCTTCAAACACTTCAGCGACAAGTTCTCCTCTGTCTGCGGCACAGACGCGTCCTCGCTGACAATATAAGCCACGGACACCGCTCTGCTCCGACTGCGCGGGGATACGAGCTGCTTGCCCGACCCGCCGCTGCTGGCTGTCAGCTCCAGCACCGAAGAGTCCTGCCACAAACTTCCAGCGGACACCCACACGGGATCCTTCCTCCTCCCGTCACGCAGGCTCATCCGCCTGCGCTCCGTCGTGTACATTTTTCCAGCCGAATGTGCCTGAAAGTTAGTGCATGTTCTGGTTTTGTGGTGGAAAAGTGAAGACACAGTTGCTTGTTCCTGTGAATTCCCAGGTGTGCCGCAGCCGCCTTCGCTCGTCCCACATCCCGTCAAGCACTCCCAGTGCTTCCCACCACAGGATCCGCCCTCCTGGCCCGGCCTCCTCCCCTACTCCTGAGACCGAAACTGAACCGAGCACTCATCTGCAAAGACTTGCCGATTTGCTACTCGGAGTTGCCGTACGCTGAAATTAAGACAACGACTTACGCACGAACAGTCCCGTGGCCGCATGTGGAAAGAGTGAGCAAAGTACGTAGGTTTGTAGAATCTGTGGCCCCTTTTGCGACACCTAGTGTCGATGCGGCGGAACTACCGTGATGCGCGACACATCATGAACAAGATTATCCACATTACATGAATGGAAATTAAAATGTTAAAAATTGGACAGAAATACAGTGATGTCATTTAATGCTATTGTTTTTCCTGTTAATAAGTAAAAATGTGATTTATTTATAATTTTTGATTCAGCAGAAAACATTTTTTTTTTATCCAGTCAGTCTACAACTTATCTGTTATTGGATTCTTTCAAAAGCATTGGTTGGAACTGATAAAAACAAAGAACCCACACACATTTTGTGTTCACGGTCTTCTTAATTTGTGAATATATCAGGCATTAGGAGCGAATCCACACAAGTTTTCAAACCAACAGGCTTCATATGGCCACTTTAAAACATTTACTTTGTTTCCCATAAGCAGCTAAACTTATGCACTAATTCGGTCACATATCCTTTCAGAAGGCCAATGCTTTCCTAAGCTTTAATTTCCTGGAAAATATCTTGGATGTTGTTTCAATATTTCATCATAATATTTTTTTTTTCATGATGCCATCTGTGTCCCAGAATTTCCCAGCCTCCATTTTACTCAGCTGATGTGATTTGATCAGAAGCATACAAATCCATGACATGATCAGTTGGCTTTTACTTAGTTGTTAAAAGGCAATGAAAGCTCAGAATATGTATACTTCTATTTCTTTCCCTTGTTTAATGTACAACAGAAATGTAGAGAATACAAAAAAATCACCACAAAACAACAAAACAATTGTTTGATCTAAATTTTTAGCTTTTATTTACAGTACAAAAATTAACACTTACTATAAATGCATCTGAAATGAAAAAAAAAAGAAATGGCAAGTCTTTGAATAAACATTGCAGTTGTGCAAAGATGCACAAGTCAAATATTTTCCCTGTGCTTGCTCTACAAAAATGTCAAAAGAAAAATAAATGTAATCTGTAGTTCAATGTTTATTCTGTCAATAAGAAATCTTTATTTAAGGATCCAGGGATCACACCGCAGTAATGCTATGTACCCTGACACATTACATGAGATCAGAAAGATCATGCATCACACAAACCTGAGAAAAGGTCTACTTTGAGACAACTGTGGCAGATTCAAGCAAGACTTCATTACTTACAGAAAATATACAATTCCACTCGCTTTTGGGGCATTAATTCCTGCATTTTACCAGTTTGCAGGTCCGTTTTCAGCAGACAGCTCTGCATTTTTAACAATTTTAGTGATCTTGTCTGAATATATGTGGACAATCGAGTACGTGGGAATAAATTACTCATCAACTCCCTCGTCGTCTTCCTCTTCCTGCTTCACATCCACCTCGCTCGTGTCCGAGAACTCGTGCAGCAGCACGTACTCGCGGCTGCTGAAGCCAAACTTGAGGACATCTTTTTCTTTGAGCTCATAGTAACGCTGGGACTCGATCCGCTGATTGTTCAGGTAGGTGCCGTTCCCAGAACCAAGGTCAATAATGTAAGGCCTTACCCTGCGGCCAGTGGTGCCGTCGGCTCGAGTATACTCAACCAATCTGCAAAACACAGAACAGCGTACCATTTACATTCATCATGACAAATAAATATTAAGAAAACAAAAAAAATAACAGCTGCTGACAGGTATTCTTCCCACCTGTACTGGAATACTGCATGTTGCTTGGAGCAGGATGGGTGGTCAATGGGGATATCAGCGATTCTTCTCTGGCGCCCCAACAGATAGGCACTCTGTCTGTGGATGTACATGACAGGAAGGGGGTCGTCATTCTTAAAGGGGTACAATCTCCATCTGCGCTTTGGGATGCGAGCCTCGGGCGGCTCGTTGTACTTGATCACCACGCCCCGGAACGTGTTGGTGTCTTCCGTGAGCGCGCCTGACAGTTCAAAGTTGGGCTTCTCTTTCTCAGCCGGAGGCGGCCTTGAGTCGTCACTCCCTCCGTCAGAGGTTCCGAAGTTATGTTCCTCGACTTCTTCTTCTTCACGCCGTTGGCGGTTCTCCCTGCGTCGGTCATCATGCTGCCGGCGCTCCTCTTGCTGAGAAGCCAGAGCAGCTCGTTCGCGATTCCTGTCTCTGTTGCGTTCTCTGTCCCGCGGCCTGTCTGATTCCCACCTGCTCCGTCTGTCCTCTGACTGCTCATTCCTTCTTCTCCGCTCATCACCACTTCCCCTTTGTTCTTCCTTTTCCTGTGGGATTTAAAAAGAAAGCATTTACAAAGCAAATATGATCGGTTGTGATATATTATCAGCGCCATATTTAAGAACTAAAGTGTGGTCATAATATGTTATAGGATATAGCACAGTTTACTATCTTTTTATTAAAATACTGACACATGTAAAATTACATTAGCTATAGTAATCTGGAATAAAAAAAGACGGTTTTGCAACAATAATTATTTAAATAGCTTGTGGCACCTTTACTGAAATTGTGGCTCACTAACTACAGGTGACATTCAGGAAATCAGAAAAAATAAATAAAAATAAAAAATCCATATTTGAATGTGCCTGTCATTTGCATTTACCATTCATATATGTTGTGGCAATGCCTTGTGAAGGTATTCATATGTCAAACACATTTTCATGATATGTCTCATTGCAACAACAAAATTGAACGGGTTACTAATGTTTTCTAACAAGCATCAGAGGCCCTCATAGAACAGCTGGTTTATATTGACATAATACAGATGTGGACTCCATTTACTAATCCCACAAATTCCACTGGTTAGACTGAATTTCATTGGGAGGTTTCATTTTAAATGGGGGTGAATACATAAATGTGCCACGTCTTTTAGCTTTTTATTTATACCTTAAATCATTTTTCCCCCCTCTTCATTAATGCATCACTTTTTGTAAAACCCCAGTGGAGTGCATTGGCGTTTGTATTTGTTCTGTGGCACAATATGGAAGAGGTCAAAGAGTGTGAACACTTATGTGTACAACCCATCATGGTAATCCTAAACTTTGATTATTATTAGAGACCAACTGGTTTGTAAGTTTTCAAACCTAGCTCTCCCCCCAGTTAAGTGTTGATCTGATGATTCAAACCGAATTACCCGCTTCACTTTGGCATCGCTGCCACGATGAGGACTGCGACTTCTTCTGTTTCTGGGAGATCTGTTGCTTGTTCCAACAGGAGAGGTTTCCCTTCTATCTGGTGAGCGCTGCCTTGCCTTGGCCGGTGATCTGTATGAAATGTAAAACAGACTCTTGAGCAATAGTACAGAGATTTTAAAACATATGACATATAATTCACTCAGAAATCATGATTCGTTCAATTATGAATCTATGATTGGTCACAAATTTCTCCAGTATCATTCTGTACAATATTAAGAAGGGGAGATAAACTTTTGTGAGTTTGAGCATCAGAACAGTAATTTTGGGTATCTGATTTAATGTCTTAGTTCCAGAGCTATAACAACTTAAGTATCAGAGAGTAATTGGTGTTGACAACAGGTTGAACAAACTGTAGCACACATCGTAGCAACAGGTAACGAACAGAACTACTCGTCGTTTCCTACAATTCTGTACACAATTAGAAAAAAAAGGGGAGTGTTATTGATCTGTGATAAAGGCAGGTTTTGTGAATTATTGATCATTAACTATTGATCCGTAGTTTAATGAATGAAACCCTGCTTCAGCAACACCAACATCCATGTCCTGGTAGATTCAGGCCGATCCCCAAGTTAAAATATAGTTTATATAAAAACAAGGGAACACTGCACCTCCATTCTATCTTATATAACCAGATATGACGACTTTATTACATTCACCTGCTCTCTCTTCTTCTCGGTGGACTTGATGTCCCGGCGGATCTGGACCTCGAACGGCGTGATCTCTGTGGCCTACTGGGGCTCAGTTTCTCCTGTTTTATCTTTACTTCGGTCTCCCGGGTCGGAGACTCCCTTCTTCGGTGTCGTTTCTCTTTGGTCATTTTTTTAGAGAAAATTAATGTACCAATCCGATTTTAAAGCGACTAAATGTACATCTTTACTCAGAAGCAAACAAACAAGCAAAAAAACACAGCTTTAAACCCTTACTAAAGTTCTACTCTTGCGTCGTGATCACCCTTTCCGGTTCCTGTGGTTCACAAAGAATTTATCTCGATGATGTGCTTGCCGTGTTCCTTTTTAAGTTCCGGTGTAAACGCAAAAGTGTCGGGATCGTACGTCGGCGTCTCCGCCATCTTGTGAGTGGTATTTTTTAATGCGATCGAAGTGAAATAGCTGCACAAGTCCGTCAGCTATATGACTATCGTCTGAATATGCGTAACCTATCATTACAGAGCTCTTCGGTTTTACGATAGGTGCCAATAAAGTACATGGATAAATCATAACCTAAAGTACGCTCAAAAGGAAATATTATAGACAATTATATTATTAGTACGTGAAAAACAAGATTAAACTGTTTCAATCCACAAATACTTCTACATTGACAAAACGAATGGCAAAATGGAATTTAAATATTATATCTGAAACTGAATTAACTTTGGTATATTTCGTAGGTGAATTTCTTGAGAGTTAACAATTACCAATGCTAAAAGTTAACATCCAATACTGTACATAATTTAACTTGTTCATAATATAACTAAAATTATAAATAAACATAAATAAATAAATAAATAAATAAATAAATAAATAAATAAATAAATAAATAAATAAATAGTCTTGTCTTTTTTTTATTTCCAGGGCAATTTGCCACTCACAAGATGACGAACGCGCTAACGTGTCGTTTCTATGGATCTACGGTGTCAGTCGTCTACCCATCTAAATCTTTATCAAAAAAGATCCGATATTGTTTCTTTTCCAAAATACAAAAATAATTGGGGTGTATTGTAAAAATCCGACACTTTGTAAGTTGTCTTCTTTTTTGTTACACCATTTCAAACCTATTTTTACTTGAACAGAAAGAACGCGAGGACAGTGTTACCATGACAACATCATCAACAGTTTTAACGAGCAGCGATATTTCCGTGTCTGAAGGCAAAAATAACTTTATTTTTTATTTAAAAAGAAAGAGAAAAAAATGATTCCGCCAGCGGATTCTCTTCTGAAATATGATACTCCAGTGTTGGTCAAGACAACCTCAGGGGAGAAATCTCCAAAGGTAAGTCGCCACTGAGGTGGAAGTGGCAACTACCGAGAAGGAAAGATGAATATTTGGAAACACTTTGAATTATGCTCAAACACATATTTAAGAATGATTAAATAGTGATATACTTTAAGTTTTCATGTTCATTTTAGTGGTTACGGTTTACTGGCAAAAAAAGTGCCTCAAACCCAACAAAAATAATCAAATAAAAAGAATAAAATAAAAAGAAAAGTCTTCTGTCAACTTTAAAGAAGGGTACTATGTAAAATCAACTGTTTTTTCCCCCCCTTTTCGTCATATTATAATGTTAGTCCTTCATCAAAGGTATACCTCAAGTATTGCTTTGAGAAAATTGCAAACAGACACAGTTTGTTCGGAGCAGCAGTCTCCAGGCCGAGGTTCCCTCCACTGATCAAAGCACAACATAACATTACTGTTCTAAATGGCATTATGTAAATGTGCTTTTTGATGAGATAATTGAGATGTATATGACAAAAATGGCACAAAACATAATTTTGAAACAATTAAGTGCCTTGGTGCCCACAGTTGGCCTGACTGGTGCCCATCTTTGACTTATATTACAATGTATTTAATAGGATTTTGAAAGTGAAAATTGTTACAAAGCAAGAATAGACAGATGTCCCCCTAAGACAAAAGGAATATGATATGCCTTTTATAATTTCATGGGCTCATGTATTATTTCAATGCGTTCCCAACAGATGTGGAATGATAAAAGTATTCTTGTATCATGAATGATGAACTCACTGCAGAATATGTCTCTTAACAGGTACGTCAAATAAAAAGGATCCCTCTGCAGGGCCCTGACACCGCACCAGTTCCACTATCTCCTAAAACAAAACCTACAACCAGTGATGTCAGCAAAATGGAAAACGAGGAGATCCTGGATGCAATCCTTCCACCCAGGTATACCTGTCCTCTTACTTAGTAAACTTATTCATTAAGTTCAACCTTCTCAACCATCAATATTGTAGGGAATGGTCAGAAGGAAGCCAGCTGTGGGTGCAGAAGGTATCCAGTGTACCTTGTACAAGACCAGAAATAATTCACCTGAAGGAAGAGCTGGACACAAAGCTGGAGCAGAGACAGGCCAGACACACAGGCATCTGTCCTATCCGCAGAGAGCTTTATTCTCAGTGTTTTGGTAAGAAGACAGTGGATATGACACCATCATGAAACTCACTATTACAATCTGAGGTTGAGATATAGGTTGTATTAATTTTTGTCCTTTTATTGGTGCAACTGAAATGATCTTCCTGGGTGGAAAAATTATGTATCCTCTTGAATTATTTTCATATCCAGAATTGAATGCTCAAGTTAGAATTTACTAAATATTTCTTTCAAAATTATTCAGAAATATTTAGATAGAGCTCCACTAATTATTGGGTAAATGTAGCAAGTTGCAGCTTGATCACACACATTTTAAAGTCATCAAGCTGCAAGCATAATTCCAACTGGATATTTGACCAGTCCTCTGGGCAAAAACGGTAGTATACATTTGAACATATGAGGTTTTCTAGGATGGAATCAATAAAAAAAAGTCTAAAAATGTTCATTAGAGATTAGGACAGGACTTTGGAGAGGTTGTTCAGGAAGCTCAATGTTAGACTTCTGAAGTTAATTTTCATATCGATTCAGAGAAATTGTCCCATTGGAACACCGTCGATTCTCAACTATCTGACCCAAACCTTTGCTGTCAGATTAAAATGAATTGATTTAGATATTTGGGAACCATCACAGCCAAAGTCTGCTAAACTGGGAAATGGTCTACACAGACCAGGAAGGTCCTGGTGAAAAACAAGAGCCAGTTCCAAAATCAACACTGTGAAGTATGAATGAAATATACAGATGCTCGGATGGAAAAAAATAAATAAATGCGATTTGGAGAAAATAATGCCTGCATAAAGAGACAAAACTGAGCTTTTCAAAATTGAGACTTTAAAATCTCAAAATACTTAACTAGCTGTCAGATGAGTGAGGTAACATCATGCTGAGGCAGTGCTAGCATAAGGTTACAACATTCCAGACATTTCTAGTAAATATATTTTTAGAGATTTACACAGCTGGATTCTAAATGTATTAGTTATGGTTTATGCTTTCAGGTTCTCACAAACTGATTTAAATCTGATTTTTCTTCCTAGATGAATTAATCAGACAGGTAACCATCATCTGTGCTGAGAGGGGTCTGCTTCTGCTGCGAGTCAGAGATGAGCTTAAAATGACCATTGCCACGTACCAGACGCTGTACGAAAGCAGCATCGCTTTTGGCATGAGAAAGGCACTGCAGGCTGAACAGGGAAAGGCGGACATAGAAAAAAAAGTAAGGGAATCAGCTTATCTGTAGTCATTAGACTTGGAAAAAAAAAAAAACACTATTCAAAGAGCTTCGTCTCTTTTGCTTACCGATTAAACCGTTAAATTGCACTGTTATTACAAGTCCAGCAGAGAGCGCCATTTCTTTGCAGATATTTAAAAGACTGGGAACTTCCTGCTGTGTTTTTCCATCACGTTTGTAGATTTTAGATCTGGAAAGTGAGAAGCAGGAACTCATGAGACAACTGGATGAACAGAAGGAGAGATGTGATGCAATCGAAAAGAGGGAAGCTGAGAAGAGACAAGTGGAGGAAAGAAAGTTCAGCGAGGAAATTCAGTTCTTGAAGAAAACCAATCAACAGCTCAAGGTGACTTTTTCTATTGTATAACAACCCAAATGTGTTGTGATGTGTAGAATGTCCAAACATTAATAGTATATGCATTTTTTGCTTTCAGACACAACTGGATGGGATGATTAATCCAAAGAAGTGAAACCTCTCACACCGGATAGCAGATTTAATACAAGATGTATTTTTTCTCCACTTGATAAATGAATGAGTTGACAGCTGCAGAAAATTTAGCATTTTATTTGTAGAGCATGACAGCTATATTTTAAGCAGTTAACACACTGAACATTTCTCTTGAATGTCAAGAGAGCAGCTCACTTGTGAATGAGGAATTACATGCAGTTGAAGAGTTGAGAGGGCAAGGTGCGGCCATTTGCTTGTAGTCAAAATAAAGTTTCACATGACCACTGGAAAAAAGACACGTCGATGTTTAGCTTCAAGTTTTTGCCTAGCTTGTCATTTCAATAAAATGTAGCCAATTTGGCCAGTTTAAATATGTATAGTTTTGTGTTTATTCCCGGTCTAGTGCTTTGATTTTTTAGCCCCTCGACTTTCTGCAGGCGGTGCTGGAATCTTTCTATTCTTGTTCTTGTTTTTCACATTGTGCGTTTCATAGTAACGCACTCCAACTTTCTTCCCTTTCTTGGCACGGTCCATTGCTCTTCTCTGTGGACATTAAAGAAAGGAACAAAAATGACATCAGATACATTAAACTGTTTTTAACATGATATATATCAGACAGATCAGCCCACAATGCTACACAAAAATATTCATTCCCCTTAAACTTTGACAACCAAATTTCGAGGAATTTTATTGGAATTTTAAATGATACACTCAGAGTATAACAGCATAACACTTAACTAGTTAGCAAATATTTAATGCAGCCCAAGCAGTTCCTTGTGACAGTGATACTGCAGGAATTATAAAATTGCAAAACATTGTTCTGCTTGAATCTCAACCATCTTTGCACATGTTGAGACTGAAATTCCTGCCAATTCTTCTTGGTGAAAAAGCCCAAACTCATTCAAGTTAAGCATCCGCAAGCAGGAATGTTCACGTCTTGCTGCAAATTCCTTTAAGTTTGGACTTTGCCTACAGCTCCATCAGATTTAGCACAGGCCTCTTGGTTCCCTTTAATCAGATTGAGTGGACAGCTATTTCTTTGTAAGATTGTTTCCCTACAATGTTTTCCTGTTCCCTGGTCTTCATGATGCCGTTTGTTCACAAATGTCTTCGTTTTACATCTTTATGTTTTGTAATGTGACAAAACGTAAAAAGTTGAGGGGCTGTGACTAGTTTATCGAGACCCTTTATTTGACACAAGACAAACAAAAGCTGCAAACCTGTTTAGATGTAAGCCTGTGCTGCTGAATAGATTTATCATCCTCCACACGTTTCCTCTTCTTGTTCTTCTGGTTTGTAGCTGAAATCAGTCAGATAAAAAAAACAAAACAAAAAAAAAAAAAAACAGCCATCAGTATTTAAATGTTAGCCTGACAGAGTCAAAGAGTTTTGCTGTTGAAAATGTTTGGATGTCCACCACATCTGACTCAATTTCAAAAGCCATCGCCAAACTCAGAGTGATAAATGGTCGTACCTGTTGACGGATTCTCTCTCTTCTGTGCTTGTTTAGCTGCTTCTTGTTTGGTCTTGAGGTCTGTAAACACTTTTTCAGAAAGTGCCTTTGGTATTCTGTCCAAACAGATGAAAAAATAGCAAACTGCTAAGTTTTCCAAGCAAAGCAAAAAGTTTATTTCTTCAGGGATTTGCAGAAATAAACTAAATTGGACTAAAACTAACTGAAGAGCTTGGATATGATTTGTAATTTGGTTTGTGGGCTCTAATCGATTGAAAAAAAAGAAAGAAAGAAAGAAAAGGAACTTGATGAAATACATTTTGGGAACAGGCTACCGATTAGTCAAAATGACAGCTGTTAGTCCTTAAAGCTTGATTTTCATGGACCTCCTTGATGCGCCTGGCATCTCTCTGTCTGCCAACATCTCATTAACGAACAAAAAAAATAAAACAAAGTCCTGTCCAAGACAAAGAAAATATGCAGTAATACATTTGGACACCAAAACTTACCGGATTGCAGAGAAGCGCTTGGATTTGGCTCGGTCCAGGAACTGCTTGTACTTCGCAATTTTCTCATCGTGCTCACGGATTACCTCCCGTAAACTCTTTTTGCCTTTGGTACCGTCAGTCTGAGATGGTGTGTCCTCAGAGGCCTCAGCTTCTCCATCAGCTGGCTCTGCACTGGGCTCGTCTTCCTGCCCTCCCTCGTCTTCGTCAACGTCAACGTCCTCGTCAACGTCGGAGCCAGAAAAATCAGACAAGTCTAAGTCTGGCATCTCCACGGGGATCAAATCTTCCTCAGTGAACTCAGGCGCCACGTTGATCTTGCCAAAGTTCTGTCGGACATTAGCAAGGATCTTCTGGACCTGTTCCTTCTGCCGCTGCTGCTGTTCCGCCTGTTCTCCGGACGCGCCGTCCAGATTATCCGCTTGTTCCTCCTGAATGTTCTCCTCTGCAGCTGGTGGTACTTCCTGGGGCAATGGTTTTTCATCCTACAGAAGTCACAGTAGTTTACGTTAAAAGAACAGGCTGGTGAAGGAGAAGGAAAAGATTTAGCAAACTTACTCCTGGATCTCCCTCTGGTCCAGGAGGCTTCACAAAGAAGGGGATCCGTCCCCTCTGCCAGTCATTTAACACCATTTTGGAGACCGTGCTGAGATCGGGCTCACCTCCCTGTAAAATACCGATAAGAAAAAAAGTGTTAATAGTTTAAATACCAAAACTTGACGGCTCTTTTAATGTGCAAAGGTGATCTTTATTGAATAATATAGAGAGAATAAAATATGCTTGAAGGGTCCATGCACTTTTTAAATTCAAGCACTTTTCAAGCAGTTTGAAGACACGTTTTCAAACTTTTCCAGCACCACACATAGATAAAAATAATTTTTCTTTGGTGGTAGTATTCTACATTCTACAGCAGAGTAAATGAAAACATAGAAAAATATTATGTTTTGCAATGTCTCTCTCTCTCACACACACAGACTACACCAGACAAATTTAACACAAAATCCACCAATGTTAATAACTTTAACATATAAAATAAAATTAATAAGTCACTCAACTGTTAAGAATAATAAATATTTATTACATTGAAACAATCCAAGCAAATTGTGTTAAGGTAAATTAATTGCTTAAACACAGTATACAAAAAAGTCATTAAGAAAAAAATCTAAAAATGTTCTCGTTAAATTTTCTGGCATTTCGCAAATAGAAATAATTTTGAATGACTTGGAACAATAAAAGTTTAGTATGACTTAACTTCAGACAGTGAGAAAAAAATGTTTCTCTTTTTATTAGGTGTATGACAATATTTGGTTTCATCTGTAAATGTAGGCTTTAGTCACATGCTAAGTTGCACTTTATTACAAAGCTGTGCAGTTTGAATATTAAGCACTTTCAAGGACTTAATACAAAAATCATGCACATTACAAACCTTCAAAACACCAAATTGAAATTTAAGCATTTTCAAGGGTTTGTATGAACCCTGTGTTTAAATCTTATAAGAAACGAAGAATCAAACCTTTAGAAGCTTCCCAGTACGGAATGCCAGCTTCTCAAGGAAGTCATCAGCAGAACTCCATGTTGGGATCCGGTAAGTCTTCTGGATGTATTCGGGTTTGGCTCGTTCCAGTACTGCGTCGATGTGCTCTTCTGGGTGTTTGATCTTCTCCACTTGAACCTTGCCAAGGAAGAGGAAAAGAAGAAATGTGAAATATGAAGGTACAACCTTTAAGTGATAGTGACTCCACTGCAAACTGCAAAATATTTTCCTTTCAAAGAAAATTGAAACCGGTGCTTGTTTTTTCCTGCAAAAATATTTGTTGTGTTTAATTATCTGTATGTTTAACCAATCTTGAAACACACTGCTGAGCGTGGGTTCTCATTATAGAGATTTTTCCCTAGATATTTGTGATCTGTATTGCTCCATTTTAAAAGCAGAGGTGCAGAGAAAAAACTAAGAAACAGACAGAAAATTTCCACCTTCCATGACTGTTAACAGACGGTTCGGAAATTGTCTGTTTTGGGATCAGTACACACAACAACAAAAAGAGTTACCAAGAACAGCGATTCCTGTGAAAGTACATCATAAAAAAAGAATAAAAGTTTTTATTTTTAGTGAGAAATGTGTTCACATTAAAGTAAAAAATAAAAATAAAAATAGACATTTAAAAAGCTATTCAAATGGAGAGTTTTTGTTGTGATCTATGTCTCTGATTCATTTATGATTTGAGAGAGCAACACTTCCACAAGTAAACACCAGAGCTGAACAGAACACAGAAAGGTTGTTCTGTTTTATCCGTCCCAGCTTTTATGGATCATTATGTCATGGGACGTGTTGTACTTTAAAAATATTTCTGGAAGTCTCAAAATTAAGTTAATCATCTTACTGAGGCTGCCAGTTACATTTATAGATTTATTTAACCTTTATTTAACCAGGTGAATTATTAATAACACATTTATATTTACAATAACGACTTGGCAGGGAGTGAAGAACACACAGCAAGATCCGGCAGCACACTATTTTA
This sequence comes from Poecilia mexicana, assembly GCF_051168715.1. Classification (NCBI taxonomy): domain Eukaryota; kingdom Metazoa; phylum Chordata; class Actinopteri; order Cyprinodontiformes; family Poeciliidae; genus Poecilia; species Poecilia mexicana. Next base: position 9,327,733 of record NW_028263385.1, read on the forward strand.
GTAAACAGACCTTAAGAACATTGTTGAGGTTATAAAACAATACTGAGAAAAAGGCGCAGGCTAAAACTGACATTAAATATTTGAGATGAAGCATGTGCAGGTTTCAGACATCACACTTAGAATATCTTTAAAAGTTACAACTGTTAAAAAGGTGCTCTGCTTTAATACATTTTTAAGATCATTTCAGTTTTTTTTACTGCAGCATAATGAAAAAATAGTTCTCCATATTTTGAGAACATTAATTGTTTTTGTGAGTATGAATCCACTTTTGGGCTGTCTGTAACCAAAATAAATTCAATTTAAATTTTCTAGACTTCATAGGAATCTTGTGTATTCTTGGACTGTTCTAAATAAATCTGTCATTTGTGTGTAAGATTTTTTTTATTTTTTTTTATTATTGTTTATTTTTCAGTATCACTCGGAACATAGACAAATTCATTTTCTCACGGAACTACAGAAAAAAGAAATCACTTACCACTCCCTTTAGGACTATATCAGACTCGCTGTCCTCTGATGGGTAAACGACACCGGGGCAGTCGATGAGGAAGATGCGCCTCATTAGTGTGATGTACTGCCACACCTGTGGGAGGTACGGGTTGAGTCCTAACCTTGACGAGCAAGAAGAAACACTAAAGAAACATGCGAGATCAAATGTCGACTCCACCTTTGTTTCTCCAGCGATGGGTGCCACGTTGCAGACCTTCTTTGAGCGCAGAGTGTTGATAACTGAACTCTTCCCCACGTTTGGGTAGCCAATGAAACCCACACTAATCTGTTTCTTGTCAGTGTGGAGCTGCACATGAAGGAAAACACAACAAAACTCATAATATCGTACAGAGGCGTTTCAACACTGGGCTTTATACCGACTTAAATGCGAGTTCAATTTGGTAAACAATTTTCTTCATTTTGATTCCAATATAAACAAAGCAGGCTTAGCTCAAATACAAAATGTCCATAAAAAACACGGGCTTGAAAATGTTTATAAAAGGTCAGCTCTCTTGGAACTAAAATCTTTGGACTGCAAAACAGCTCATAAGTTCAAGCATCCCACTTCATCTATCAAACATGTTGGGAGCAGAGTCGAGGCGGGGGCAGGTAAAAAGCCAGACGAATGAGGAGTTATTGATAAGGTGATTTAAACTCAAAGAAAAGGTTTGCTGAAGTGGATTAAACTGCTTTCCAAGTTTTTGTAAACACTACTGATGACTCATGAGATATTTATTTAAGCGTTTTAACTGTCAATGCATTCAAATTACCTTCCCAAACTGCCTTAGGAGCTGGATGAGAGAACCTTTACCAAATGAGTTGGTCAGGCTGGCATGGAAAGCCAGAGTTGGATACTCTTGGGACAGAACGGCAACCCACCGTTTCTGATTTGTGGGGGAAAAAGGCAGTCGAGAAGACAAATTATTAAAGATTACAGCAGTTAAAGCAACCCAGAAAACAAAGTGAAAATGCTCACCGTGACCCAGGTAGGGATAAGATCACACTTGTTTAATACAAAGATGAGATGTTTCCAAGGTTTCTCTTTTTTCAGGTATGTCTCAATGCTTTTGGAGCGGGTTCCCATTGGATCACGGGCGTCCAGCACTTGGATTATGACATCAGACGAGTCGATCACCTTTAAAACACGCATCCAGAATGAATCCAATTAACTCTAGACCACTGACTGAGAAACACAAACAGCTTGCCATCCTGTTTTAATGACTTCAGACTACGAGGATATAAACCCTGAGGTTCATATCAGATGGCTTATGATGCTGCTGCCAAAGGATAGATTACCTGGGCATGGGAAAACAAAAGAGCTACATGAAATGTCCAAGATGGTGAAAAGACATTTACATAGCAACCACTCTTTTTGGGGAGGGAGGTTTTTTTCTTTAAAATACTTGTCAATATTTTAATACTAGGACTCAATAATCAAGTATGCAGGAGTGTTACCTTGTAGAGTTCTCCCCAGATCCTCTTCGACTGACCCTTTTTGAAAATCTCCTCACGTACTTCCTCCCTGTTGCAAAAGTCTGTCACTATCTTCAAATGTAACTATACATAGACTAAAAGTCCAGTTTTGTGATTAGAATAAGTAAAAATCCTACCGGACACCGGTGTCCTCTGTCACCAGGTTCGTGTCTTTGTCGGCGCTGTAGTTCAACGCTGAAGCCTCCGCTCTCTCTACAAGATCCTTCACATCTCCAACCAGGAGATTGGGTCGCTTCCTCTGAGCCTTAGGTCCAAACGTGGTCTCAAATCCCTCAGTGTCTAGAATGTGCACCTTAGAGTTCTACGGGAATATAGAAAAACATATTTATACCACTGATTGTTCTGAACTTAAGACTCACGATCTTGCTCTTCAAAACATAGTAGTGTGCATACATGACATCTGTCCTTAAACACTTACAACCCCTTCGGTGTATAACAAAAGCTTTATATGAAGAGCATGGCTGTGTATTTATAGTTGTATTGTACAGTGGATAAAATGCATGGCATATAGCTGTAAAGTAAAAAGTAGCTATCTGATAAGACACGATACAGGAGCGTTTTTGCTGTTGGTGAAAGATATTTTCCCCCTTTTCCCCGAATTTAAACAAATTTTCAATGCAGCCCTCCAAGGCTTTAAGACAACACAGAACAAAAGTATACAGTAAACAGAACACCCAAATATGTAACAAAACAGCCAACAAAACACCCTGAGACCATGCCAGTGCTAATCAAATCTTCCAGTGATCCTGAAACAAAAGCCATGCCTCTATTGCAACATTTCTTTAGAAGGATAGGGTTACAGAGGTTGTCAGAAAATACTCATGCCAAGATCCCAAACAAAGACCCTTAAAAAAGAGATCACAAAGATCCTTCAATTCATGACTTTTTCTTTGGAACAAGTTAAGCAATCAAATATTGGACTTTATATAAAAATGGAAACACAACAGATTCCAGGAAAAGCTCAGCATTTGAAAGAAAAAATCCGTACAGCACCTTGACACAGCATTTATACGCTTGCAAGATTTTCACATTTTAATCACATTAGAGTCATGATAGACAACACACAGTAGTCCATAATTCCAAAGTGGAAGGCCAAGAAACACATCATAAAGTTGTAGAGAAATTTAAAACATGGTCAGTTAGTTTGTAACACAATATTGCTGACAGTTTGGTGCTGTTCTAAAATCAAGTTTGGAGTTCTTTTCTCGTTGTACTATTTTTATTAAGTGTTCCTTTACCCGTTTCAGGATGTTTTATAGCACTCTGATTGAACTTGTGTGGTTTTAAATGAGCAAATGGAGCAAAGTGAAGGACAATGCACTTAATAAAACCCTTTTACGGGCTGCAAAAGACTTTAGATTGGGGTGGAGAATGAAGCCAGAGCTACAGTGGTTTAAATCAAAGCTTGAGGTTGTGCAAAAATGATAGAACTATTATAGGCAGGTGGGCTGATTAATTTTTTTTTATTTATTTATTTGGCGGGGACAAGGCACATTAACATTTTTTTAAATGCCAAAAGCCTATTTTTCATCTGTTGTCCTTAATGAATACATGATGCACTCTTTTTATTACTCTTTTGGAAAACATAAAACAATTGTGTGTGCAACTTTTTTTCCACTTTGAAAATGAAGTGTGACTCTGTGTTCATCCCAAAACCCCCCATGAAAAGCAACAATATTTGTGGTTCTAATGTGAAAAAGTTCCAGGGTTATGAATACTTTCTTAAGATGATGTAAAGGTATCTTTAGTGGACTGTAAAAGATGTCTATTTTTCATGAGAGATTATATTATATTGTTATGGCTATGCTACTTTACTCACATGAGCTTTGGCTCTGTCATGTAAAAGAGACATGGGCAGTTTGCTTTGCCGCATCACCACACGGTATGGATCCTTCTGTACTGCTCCCATCTCCTCTTGAAACTTCTGAAGGGCTGACTGCTTTATCACTCGAGTGTTTGCTGAAACACATAAGACCCAAACATGAGTCAAGACTCAAGTTGGTTCAAATGTTTTGAAATTAACGACATTTATGGAGGCATTTCAATACAACTTTATCTAAAGCAACCAACACATAAAATTTATTCCTGTCAGAAATTAAAACATTGCCTATAACTTTGCAACCACTACATATCTGACAGGAACTTTCCCCCCTATTATCATCATCATCATATTATTATTATTATTATTATTATTATTATTGTTCCCTAAAGGAAATAAAGTAAATCTTACCTATACCTGAAAATATAGGTGCATATGTAACCATATACATTGCATTAATGATGTTAGTCAAGTATATCTTGACTGAAATATTACTTGCATTTTTTTTGGTAAAACTAAAATCATATAAACAGAGAGACAACTCTAAATGTAACATGCAAATACATTCTGAGTTTAATATCAATCACAAATACAAATAAATGATAATTTCACATTAAAACGACGCCAGAACAAATAATAATCTCTCCATCATTAGCAGCAACAGAAATAAAACATACTTACTAAACCATTTGATGTTGGGTTCAACTCTGGCAACTGTTCCTGGTGCTACTGTAGACTGGTACTGTAAAGGTTTGATAACTTTCCCTCGTTTGTTACTGTAGACAGAACCAATCAGGGTTAATACAGCACTTATGTTTATATTTCAGCTGAAAGCTACAAACAGTCCTGTTACAAACAAAGAATATGTTATCATTCATTACCATCTTTGTTTTTGTCTGTACATATTCAGACGCTTAATGGTGGCTCTGTCCCTCATGTTGTTTCCCCCTGCACCTTTGGCTCGATCTGGGGAACAAATGGTCAAGACAGTTTTGTTATGTAATTTAAAACTTTACATATTTAAAAATATGCGAGGTATTCTGCGAGGTAAAATGTTAAACCATCATAGCAACATTTTGGTTTCAATTTTTACTGTAAGATGTAATCAGCAACATTTATACCCAGAATACAGTGAGTAGAAGAGTAAGCTAAAGCTATTAGCTGCAGTTAGCTACAGGTGTAAACAAACTGTCTAGCTTACCGGGGTTCGAGCTGGATGATGAAGGGTTTATCGAGTTCTTCCCCTTAAACTGAGGCTTCACCATGTTGACTGCTTATTCGGTAAAGCCTTTCACAAGAAAATCAGAACTGTACACCAATCGGGACAGTATAAAAGTTGAAGTTTGAAGCTTTCCCCCCTCGACTCAGAAATATTACAACTTGCACGTGTCCCTCTGGTGAAGCAGGAAGGACGTCATGACAAAAGGAAGAGGAGGAACCAGCCAATCAGAAAACTGTAAATTCAAAAGTAACGGTTGCAAACGCTTATTAACAACACTAAAAATATGTACTGTTGTATTTAATCAATAATAAATTATTAGGAAGCGTATTTCATTTTTGTACTTCTTATATTAGCAGGATTTAGCTGTACTATTTTTTCTCCAGAAGAGGGCGCAATGCCATTTATGTCAGCGCATTTTACGTGACATTTCATCCTGGCTTAAAGGGTGAAGGACAGTTTGACTTGGAAAATAAATAAACCAGACCACAAATTAGTCATTATCAATTTTTTTTACGGTACTTTTAACAGAAAACATAAAATAATATAATTTTTTTTAAAGTACCTTTTTAGTTCTTTGTGCAGTCTATCAACAACTAACATGGAGAGGCACCATCCAGTTTTCACTTCACACAGCAAGGAATGTTTTCTGTTCATTTTCATACAGATGAAAAATGTTGATTTTAGATTGGAGAAGGGTTTTATTTATTATTTATTGGTATTATTTATTAATGTATTTTATTATTGTCATTAGAATAAAGTTCAGTCTGGAATCAAGGAGGAGCTAATTGTCTAGGATTTTTGTGGCATTATTAGTCTCAATTTAATAAAAGTTTGAATAAAAGCTGCTATGGAAATGCTTCATAGTGTTTACTTTTGAAAAATTCAAAAGTTAAAAGTTTTAATAAGAATAAAATTCATTTTCATTTTTTTGGTTGAAAATGTACAGAATTGAAACAAACAGACTTGTTCCTTGAAAATAATACAGCTTATTATAGTTTGAACAAAACTGTCCAGTTAAACAATGCACAGTGATTTGAAAAGTAGGTGAAGCTTAAATAAATTGCTTTGTTTGGCCACAAGAATTTAAAGCTCATTAACATGACAATTTAATAAACTTAAACTCCTTCCACAAGCTTTTCACAAGAGATTGCTTTATCTGTGGCCCATTCCTCTGCAGAGAACTGGCGCTTGTGTGTTTTTCCAAAAATATTATGTGGCTTTCCAATGAATGGCTTCTTCCTTTCTCCGTGGCCTTTATGAAAGACGAGTAAATGACTGGCTTCACACTCTCAATTCATCCAGAATTGATGAATTCCGGATGATACGGAGGATATTTTTCGTTTGTTCTTCAGTTAATACTCACATTTTGCACCAAAATATCTAGGAAACAGAATAGACTAACCTCCTGCACAGCATCATAGCTGGACATTCCCATGATATTCATATTTGAATTTTATTGTTTGAACAAATTAATGTTACATCTTCAGGCATCTGAAAAACATATGCAAAAAAGAACCAGACTAGTGAAGGTCCATAATTCAGTTCCTGAGTTCTTGGCTCATGTCATTTGATTTGTCTATGATGTCATACATTGAAGCAGTGTGTTTAAAGATTTGCTTTAAAATGCAAACCACTGGGAGTGAATTAAACCGAAAGCTTTCAAACGCATAAAATAGTTGTCTGCACAGAAATGTAGCTTTCAGAATTTGTTTACTTCTGTAGTTTTTGTCTAGATGGAGCCATCCAGACTGATCCTTGTTTCCAGCTGGCAAACAAAAACCTCACTAGTCGTTACAGCTTGTAACCAAAATGTTGAGCTTATTGGAAGAAACAGAATATCAGGTTTTTGACAGATTGATAACCTAAGCATATGTCTAAAAATTCCTTTGAATTTAGTGAGGGATTAAATTTTTTCTGTGAAAATATACTAGTTTGAAATAAAACCAATGAAGATACCAATAAAGAGACATTTGATTCCTCAACCCTAAATCAGAGAACAGATTTGCAGCAACTTTTACAAGTCTGTTGCAGTTGAACGTTTAGTTTATCAAAAATAAATTTCTCAGCAAACAAACTTATACTTTCATTTAGAATAAGGAGATGTGAGAAGTACTAAAAATTGTGACTACAACTTTACGAAAGCCAGGAGAAAAACATCTTATAACAGAAGTCAATTTGTTGTTGGTAGTAAAACTAAAGCACCCAAAAAGAACACAGTTTCACTTTAAACAATACAATCAGGTCATTATTTCCTCACAGCAAGGATTTAATATGCTGTGGAAGAAATTGCAAACTCATTTTCTCCATGAGAAATACCAGATGAAGAAGACTTTTAGTGGTTAAAGTTACTTAGGGATTCAGCGAGACAGAAATCAGTAAAAGGAGATTAAGTATGATAAATGCTACTTCACTGCTCAACAATAAAGCATTATAGCTTCCACATGAACTTGTGCATTTGTGAATAATATGTCAGTGTGGCTTACTCGAGAGCAGAAACTCTAAGTCAAAGCTTAGAACACAGGAGCTAAATGATGGAGCGCAGACGCCCATGGGCTTGACTAAACAAAAACAGAGAAATTGATGAAGGCCTAAAGGGTGCTCCTGTTTATAGCCTCACTGTTGATAATGTTCTGCTTAGAGTGTTTCATGGTTCAAAGGAGGGCTACTAACCACTGCTGTGTCATGAGCTGCTCTTTAGTTAGACCTGAGGTACTGCAGAAAACGGGCTTCACCAAAGTCCAAAGACAAGTTTGAATACATGTGATTTTAAAGCAACATTATGTGTCAAACTAATTGATCCAACACTAGCTCCAATACTAGCTCCTTAAGCTACACAAAAATATCAGCAAAAAAAAAACAAAACCTTCCTTGGTGGCAGCCTAGTGGCAGTGCACAATAGCTAATACTGAGGAAGAAATCCAGTGGATTCATTATAAATATTACCGAAGACAATACGAGAGCCTATTTCTTTTATTCTATACTGGCAGATAAATTTCCTTGGTCAGCTAAACATTCACAAGTCAAGACGTTTTTCAGAGCATTTAAGAAGCATTTAAGAAAGAAGCATTTTCAGAAACATTTAAGGAGAAGTTGAAACAAAATGGCTCAAGAGCATTCATTCTCTAAGAACAGTTTCACACATTTAGTATTCAACAGGGTGGAAATAATCTCTAAACCCAAATGTAATACAGTCCCCATTGGATTCCACACGCTACACTTAAGTAAATATACCTGAAACCCAGGACATAAATGTGGCTGCTTTTAATATCTCTTTTATGGTATAACTATTGAAGGAAAGACAATATTTCTATTTAGGTCACATACAGATCACAGTCACAGACTCGGTTGTCTTAATAAGCAATAGTGTGTAGTAGAAAGTAAAAAAAGAGAATTTTATTGCTATTCTGCGACATAGCAATATGTGTTCTTTTTTTAATTAATTTTAGTTAATTAAAAAAATAACACAGTCATCTTTGTCTTTTATCATAATTATAATCAATTAAATGAAGTCAAATCACCAAATGATCAAATGACAATATTTCAAGACAACAGTAACAATTGTATTGGTAATATTAGCTGGAGTACTGGGACAAAATTCCCAGGAGGCAAGCATTTCTCAATAACTGACAGTCCCTCTGTATGAAGCAAAGTGTAGTCCAAGGGGCTGGTTTTTACCGTGCCAGCCCCCTTTGTCAGAGAGTTCAGCTTTTTTTATTTTTTTTTTTTTATTTAATGCCTTTGGTGCTGCTTCTGCAACAGATGCCTGGAGATGTGATTGCACTCTTCACAACTGAAATAGATATCGAACGGCTTGCTGCAAAGGAACTCAACTAGACTATCAGCCATCTAAATCCATTCAAATGAATCCTTTCTAGGCCACTTGCAATTTTCCTTGTTATTCTTGAAAACAAATAAGGACAAAGTGGGCAACATTTAATTAAGGGGTTTGCATTCTAATAAAGGAAGATATTATATTTCTCTGTTCAATGTTATGAATTGCTGTTTAAAAAAATAGCACTGCTACATTTTTATGTAGTTTAATTTTCATGAACTTCCTTTTTTCTACTTAAATTTAAAGATGAACAAATTAACCATGAGTGTGTTATTCTCAAAGGTCCTTTTGCATTAACCCCAGGCTAATACGACATTTATGTGTTCTCATTTAAATTCTCCATCTTTGTCTTTACATGCGTTTGAGGCTCAGCCGAACTATTGTAGCTCAGTGGATGGAACTGCAATTACAATCTGCCTGTATTCAGCAGAAGAGGAGTCTAACGGGGAAGTGGATCTCTAATGCATCTCTAACCACAAAGATTGACCCCATAGGGATAACTTAACACCATAGGACCAGACCACGTGCGTTGCCTTGGATATGGACAGAAATGGCAACCATAAATCATGCCTGCCGTCGTCTTTTACTTTACTGACACACCTTTTAACACAAAGCGTAGTGACAAGGCAGCAGTATGACAGCATAAGTCATTGTGCACCATTTTAACATTTTCCGAGAAACTTTCTCACACTTATTGAAGTTGGTCATGACCAGAGATTTTCTAACAGTTCTTTCATGATGAAAGAATTTGTCTCTGATGATCATTGATTGAACCATGTGAACCTGACTTTACTCAACATCATGGAGCCATTCTGGTCTGGCCCTCTCTTAAGTTAATTTGTTTTCAGTCAGTGGTGAAAAGTTGTGTGATGCAACAAACCACCCTGGTTAACTTTTAAAAAATTGATGTTTGTGGTCCGACTCAGTCTAAAAACTGTGGCTCCTACCATTTAGTAAAAGCAGCAAAACTTTCTAAATATTAGTTTTGTATAAAACCTAAACACTCCGAGAAATGACATTTTTAAATATGAACAGCTTAATGACAAAGCTTTGACTCCCAAAGCCAAAGCACTCTTTTTGAAGGGGATCTTGTCATCACAAAACATCCACACTTCATTTAGACACAGATATGCTTTTGCCAGTTTTAGAAAATTTACATGGCAAAGAAAATAATAATAATAATAATATAAGAGAGAGCCAAGGCAGAACAGATAAATGACATTGTTAGAAAAAGCCAGAGATGAAATGATGGAATTTGTTGCTTTTTAACAAAATATGCTTCACTAATGTGTAATATCCTCTGTTTATTTTTACCAAGTCTAAATCGTTCACTTGTTTTGTTCACAGCTTGTCATGGCCACAAGTTTCACACCACATTAATCATGCATAATCTGTTGGCAGCGACCTGAGGGAGGAGTGCTCTAATGAATGGTGTTTATGAGTGCTAATCTGTGGCATGTAAACCAACGTTTTTTTTGGTAGAGATAAGCTGCAATAAGGTGAAAATGGATCTCTCACTGTTCTGAGGAGGCTTCCTCAGTGAATCTGGCTTCCTGGTAACTTTTTAGTAAAAAGCTAAAGGCGAGACCGACCTACTTACTGTTTATTGGTGTTCTCAGGAAGCTCTGAAAAAAAGAAACTATTACAGGACAAAAATGCAAAGTATATCAAAGTTTATGTTTAACTCTAAATCATCTCTGCTGTGAATAAAAATAGTAATAAAAAAACCCTAGTCTCTGAGCCAGACCTTCAGGTGAAGCTAGTCACTTGATGAAGTTCATGGAAAAACTGAATTCTCTTCCTTAAAGAATGACAAAAATACTCTTGCATAGTCATTTTCTTTTTTTTTCCTGTCTTTTTTTACTTATAAGATTTATATCTCTTTTAATCAGATGGAAACTTTCACTGGGGCATAGTAATTAACAGTCTAAGTAACCACAGTTTGCAAAAATTTTATTAGAAAGATGTTAAAAACTGCTACAATGGAAAACCATCACACATGATGATGATGTTTATCATAAAATAATGCACCTTTATGCTAGTTGTAATTTCTCAAACCTAAGATCATACCTGTTGTTCTTTTAACAAGGCTATTAAGCAGATGTCTGTAGGAAGACACTAGCTTTACAATCCCCCTGGTACTGTTCCTGGTGTACAGGAACAGTAGCAGAATATTCTGCATGCACACAGTGTGCAGAACGCTGTGCAGAATGAACTAAGGCGCAAAAAATATGGTGTGCATGAAAAGGTTCAAATAAAGCACAGAGGGTGCTGTGATGTCAGTACTTGTTTACTACAAGCATTAGTAAATAAGTACTAATGCTTGATAATTGCAATTATCAAGTGCAATTGTTCCAAATGTAAAACTTAATTTTGTGTCATTTATGCATAATATTCTGCTGTTACATTCTCAATTGTGATCCACACTGCTTATCTGTAGTATGGCTCATTAAGATGTATAAATATAGACTCTGCTTTGATGGCTTATTAATTTGTGACATTGACTGTGTTTTTGAATTGCAGTTCAAGTCAGCATATATTTGATACAACACACCTTTCACCTTCTTGGGGGGGGGGGGGGGGATTACAACTAACGTTTTCTGTGTTGATTGACTAATCAAAACCCCTCTCACTGCAGAGGATGAAATCAACACAAATGGGTATATCCGTGCATACATAGCCCTTGGCTTAACAAAGCTGCTTGTCGCCAAAAATGTAAACCTAAAGGGTCAGCTAAAAATAGATGTTGCATGGCAAGTTTTGGTTAGGCTGTGTGCCAATGTTTTCTCTGCCAAAATTTCCTCTACTTCAATTGAAATAGTGTTCACTGGAGGTGGGCAGCACCATCCCTCTCTCTAGTTTTTCATGTGGCTCACTGAAGCCGCTTGTCTCTTCTGTTTTATCTGCTGTTCTGTCAATTAGATAGGGACAACAGAGAAGCCTATTTGGACAGAGGTCTGTGTCACCTCAAGACTGTGGCTGCCACTGTTGAGGTCATGCTATGAAAGGGAAACGGAGCACTACTGTTTCCCCTGAGCACTCTGAAACACAAGTGATTACATTGACTGATGTGTTCAAGGGACCCTGGTTAGTGGGGGATCAAAGGCAGCCTGGAGACCACCTGGAACTCCTCTTGGCAGTGGACTTGGCCTGTAAAAGTAAGAACTACTCTGGGGAAAAAAGAGTGGAAGCACTGCTCCTCTCATTCCCATCCCGATCTTCGTGAGAAAAGTGGATGCATTACTGAAGAACTTCCTTTACTATCAGTCTGATTTCTCTAGGCTTTTAGTGAGACGTTTCAATATAAGTAGATGAAGAGCTGAGAAAGTAGAGGAGGCTTTGGTTCAAAAACAAATTGCATAACAAAACACTGAAAGCTTGGCCTCACTAATAGTTAGCTTTACTCTACCATAGCCCCAGCAGACAAGTGATAAATTGGGTGGATTGCCACAGTTTAACAATTGGACTCTTTAGTCTTAACATTCTGGTAGGTCCTCTAAGACCGCCCTGAAAGCTGGGTAAAGTAGTTGTTTCACCCACATAAACAATCAGCATATTCACTGTTTATAATCATTGATCATAGAATTAAAAATTATTTTACAGCTGGTGACAGGAGAAAGTAGTCATAATTGGAAGCTTGCAAGTTTGGTTCAATCTCCTCCCTTGTATGCTGTATGGCAGAGTCCTTGGGCAAGACACTGTATTGTGCATCAGTATGTGTGAAGATTTGAGAGCACGGATGCATAAATGTAAGTTGCAATGGAAAGTGCTTGAGTGTTTGCAATGTCAGCACATTTATCATTTAATAAACATTCATATATATTACCAAATACCAAGATCCATACAAAGCAGTTCTTAGGTCACAGTAAGTGACAGATATTTGGCATTTTGTGAATGATGATGTTGATTTTCTGTGCTGTTTTAGAATTGTAGTGTGCCTGTAGCTTTATTAGTGGCAGCAAAGGAAGTGAACAAAGCTGTTCAGCCCATGTTCCAAATACTGAATTAACATTAACGGGCACCTCGTTCAGATTGGCACTTCTCTCTTCGCAGTGGAGGATGGTTGTTTACAGCACAGGCAATATCCGGTAAGCTTCTCAGCGTCTGCATTACATACCTCATGGGCGAATGTCAGGGTAAAATCTAAAACCTCAACACAGTCCAGGAAGCAATTGTTTCTCAATAGCCAAGAGCCCAAACCTTCTGTATGAAGCAAATAGCTTAAGATAAATGGTTGATTTTTTACCAGTCTACTAATGAGCTGATCTTAACATGGTTCTAATATAATTTAAATTTAGCCTCAAGTGAACAAAACACTCTGTTGTTATTTATTAAACAAAAAATAAAGCCAGAATGGAAGAGTTGTGTGCGACTCATTTAAATACTCTCTTGCTTTTCTCCATCATCAGGGACTCTTAATAAAAACTTAATTCTTTGCAAATTCAATAAAATAAATCTGTGCTCAGATTTTTTTTTAAAGCCCATGCTTTTAAAGCTTCATCTTGGATTTTACAGGGATTGGTCAACTTGTTCGGTGTTTAAATGTCCAAATATAGTTTGTTTGAAACAATGGTTTAGTGAAAGAGTGAAAGTCTCTTCCATAAAAACAATGTGGCAGGATTTAGGTTTGCAAAGCTGCAGTTTACTGAACTGTAAGTCCACCAGAACTATTTTCAAAAGCGAAGATGTCTGTTCGTACTTCACATTCTTGGTGAAAACTAAACACATCACATTCAGCACAGACAACCTGCAGCCACAGGACCTGAAGCTCTTCCAGTCATTGTGTAGACCATAAAATCCTAGAGGCAAAAACATAAGGTCATCTGTCAAACAGTTGAAATCAGGGCCGCTCCCTGAGCAAATCTTCAAAAGAGTCACTAACATATAAGTTAAAGAAGCAGGTTGTTGCAAGAGCCCCATTAGAGACCTCAAGAGAGTCGATCTTAAATAAATTCCCACAAGCCCCCAAAAACCAAAGTGATGATAAAAGGGCTGGCGGGTCAATGTTCCTCTATAACTTTATGAGAGCCTGATAAAGTCATGTTGGTCACAGAAAACATTAAGTTTCTAAAACCTGTTGAATCGTAACGTATGCTTAGGTTTTCATAAATGGATTTTCCTTTCTGGCTTAATAATTTTTTGGAAAAATAATATCAATGTTATCATGGTGTGAAGTGTGACTAGCCATTTTTTTAATCTCTGCCTCCAGTGACAGGTCAGCATGCCCAAGGCAGCTGCTTGCTCTCATACCTGAGAACAATATCCTCATCCTCTGGTAGGGTTCATAAGGAGCTTTGTGATGACCACTCAGTGCCCAGATGGACAACCTATTCTAGAATCAAGCCAAACATTCCATCTCCATGTTTCCTTTGACTTATGTCATTTGTTTCTGTCTTCTTTGTTTCCTCAGATCATGAAGAACATCTTATCTAGTCTATCTACTGAATCCTTACACCAAAGGTTCCAAAGGTTTTTTGTTTCCAACAAGTCTCCTCTCCCTGCTCCAATCCAACTCGAAACTCTCCATAACTTCCCACAAAAACATTAGTCGGAAGATGTCATCCACTGTTCCTGTACCTCTGAGTTCCTTTGCCTGTCCACTTTCCAATTTATCAACAAGCCCTGACACAAAAATATTCTCCTCAGGATCAAAAACTGAGAAATCTGAGTTTTTGACCAGGATCCTCCGAATCAATGTGATATTCCACTTCTGCCAGCTTTACTTTCATTCTTAGAACATTAACTTCATTATCCCAGCCATTTTGCATCTCTTCCTTTTTTTCTCTCAGACAATCTGTCCTTGTCCAAACAGATCTTCATTGTTATGCCAACACCTTTCTGTGGTCCTCCAAATATGACAAATGTGGAAGTTGTTGTGTGGTTTTGCGCACTTAAATCATTTTAAAAGCTGCTACTAAAAATAGTTATTTTAACACATCTGTGGACACGTCCATTGATAATGTATGGTATTGTTTTTGAGTGTATGGATTGTTATTGTCTGTATCTTATTTTTGTTTATGTATTTAAAAAAGTCTCAAGAAGTTTTCTTGTATAATTAAAGGAATACTAATAGCATATCTTGGTGTACTTACACTAGAAGTAAAATAGAGTTTACTTGTTTTTTGTTTTTTCTTTTACCATGACTGCTCTATCTTTGTTAAGAACTGTTCCAGAAACACAGTGTTTTTTATCATTAGTCTGCTGTTTTGAAGCCTTACTGTTTATACCCCAAGCAACAAAACAATGGTTAGTCATATTGCAGAAAGATTCATTGTATTTCCAAAGTCTCTTGAGATCACTGGCTATGGCAAATTCAAGTAAATGCTTTAGCTGATCAAATGTCACAATTTGGGAAATTCTGCAAATCAAAGAGGGTTATGGCAATAATAAGTAAAATATTTGATTTGAATTTCTGTCTATGAGCCAATGGTGTGGCTTGGGAGATACAGTACCCCTCTTTTGTACAAAGCCAGATGTTTACAAAAGAGACATTTGTGGTAAAACACAGAGTTGCTGGGTCTCAATGTCAAAAGACAATTTTTCATGTACAAGTTAATTCAGGCCTCTTGGAACAAGAGAAAACATCTCAGTGCATACCAACACATGACGGAAATGTGCTTTATCATACTGAGCTCAATACTCAGTCTATTCGTTTACTGGAGATGTTATGCTTTATGCATTTTTTTTCTACATCCACTACTGTTCTTTCTCCCTGGATGACAATATGATACATCAGTTGTACTCTCCAGTGTAGATAAAAGACTTGTTAATAGATTGCATAAAATCTTCCCTCAGTAGTTTCAAATCAAAAGAAATAAAAGAGTAGTTGGAAACTTACTAAACTTTAATGGTTACTGTATCTAGGAAAAAGTCAGTGGACCTAAACTCTATCAAGGTAAGATTGTTCAGACCTAATCATTTTGTTTGTTCTTTTTTCCATTGCTTCCAAGCGTGACACCTTGGCAAAATGAAGCTATGTTTGTTTTACAGCACACTACTGGAACTTATTTCCTAATACCCTCTTGAGATTCCAATGGAAAAAGACATTAATGTCTGTCTCCCACCAGCTAAGGTCTTTAATAATCTTTGTCCCCAGTAGTTGCTAGATTTGTCTATGGAAGTGTCCCTTTGATTCAAGGATTACCTTTAAAGGAGCAATCTGACTGAATGAGCATTAGAGTTACGTTTCCACTCCACATTACTAGCATTTTATTTATGGGGACTGCGTAAGATAAAATTTTTTGTCATTTATAGCTCCAATACTTGTTTATTTTAGTGAGTTCTGAGCCCTGTTCTTCACCTTTTTATGAATAGGGAGTTGTCATCCATGATTTAAATGTGTATAACCTCAATCATAAACTTGAGTTGCTTTTTCAGTCATTTATCAAAAACCCATCTTTCCTTTCTGCACCATGATTTACAGGACATAACCACACTAGTAGGAAATTTAAATTTTACAATAAGATTGGAGTACAGATGGAAAGCAAAACAAAATATCATATCTTAACTAAACACTTTGAAAAATATTAAACCTCTCGCTCTTGACAATCCAAGTCAAGTGGAGAAAGCTCAGGTTATGCTGTAAGCAAGGCACAGGAAGTCACAGGAAGTCAACGGCCAGACTAGAATTTACATCAATCAGTCAAAAGATTTAAAGCAGTGTCCACACATACATTTTGTTTCAATTAAAATGTCAAAGAATAAAATGCAAAACATGTCAAATTAATTGCTTCAATCTGACAAAGCGCTGACTTTTTCTCATTTCTTTATTGCGAACCCATTCTTAAAAGAGATGTGGTCCGAAATCACTTCAAAAGTTGACACAGGTCAAGATTAAACTCATAATCATGCTCCACTCTCTGATTGTAGATGACAAGTCTGCCAGTATATTGCAATGCTACTGGTTAATCACTGCTAATCATTTGTTAATTGGCCTGTGATTTGCATCACTGCCAATCACGGACCAATCAAGGAATGGAGTCTGCTCTCAATCAAATTGCTTGTACCCACTACTGCTTGTAAAACCCCTCAAATGGTCATAACTGCATAATGTAACACCATGTCATAGGACTTTGTCATTATTCCATAAATAAAAATTATGACTGCAAGGTCTATGTAACTGTATAGATACATTCAACATGGTTTTGGAGGGTATTTTTGTGTTTTTCGTTTTACTTACATTAAAGGAATGGTCATCAAACACACAAAATCATCAGGCTTTCTTCTGACACGGGGCTAGAAAATTCATAGGGCTCAGTGGATTGGAAAGGTTGTCTTCTCAGAGAAGAACCTCCAGAGTGAATAATCCTTTAATATTATTTACATCTTAATTACTCCTTTTAGTGGAAATCCCTGAAATTTCAAAGTTGTCTAGACATTAAAAGCTGTTAGTCTGTCAGCCCCCTGCCATGTACTATATGAGATCTGAAATACTGGCTTTGAGAAGGGTCTTAGGAGAAACAACCAACCTGCTTCTGTCTCCAGGAGGAACTAAACCTGTGTCTCTAGGAATGTCCAAGATATTAGAGAGATTCTGTGGTGCAGATCGGAACCCAGATGGATAGACCATTGTGAGGGGATTATTAGTTCCCATGTAGTCCTCATGCTTTTCAGGCCCTCTTTTTTTCCACCTCCATGTTTGTCTTTGTGTTTGATTCTACTCCCTGGGTCCACTGAATTGGGCAAATTAGGTTTTACTCTTTAAAGATTCATGTTCATTACCTACCTGACTGAGCATCTGTTGGTTTGGTTTATTGGGAGGATGTTAAAAAATATGTTTCCATGACATTGACCTGGACAAGCTTGAGAATGTCAGATTTTCCAAGAATACCTTGGACGTCAATTCTTTGTGTGCCTTGTATTTCCTCTTGAATGGTTTCCATTTGACCTGACCGAAAGAGACTGGAACAATTCACCACTGGGTGCAAATTTGGCGTTGAGGCCCAGAGGATCTATAAATTACCGCCCCACCTCATCACAAAATGTGTGACATGTTTGAAAAAGGTCAAAAAAATGTGAGATGGTCTCATTGAATGAAAAAACAAGTTAAAAAATCTTTTTATTATTTCTTTTTGAAAATCACCAGCGTCACTTGTGTTTACACCTTTGCTGGCAATTATTTGTACAACACCCTCTTACTAATAGCAGAGCACTTAGCATCTTACTGACTTTCCTTGGCAACATTTAAAACTTCTTAAGATTTTAAATAGTTCATGATGCCAAGCACTCTAACAAAGTTAAAAGGGCATTTGGAAGAAAAAAAAATCCTAGAGTGAGCCTGAGGTGCCTTTTCACAACTCATGCTCATTACTCCAGAATATTTATTCTCACTCTCCCTCTGTCTGGTCAAAAGATAAACATAGTTGTTGGTTTATAGAAAATAGTTCAAAAAAGGGAAGGGATCACATGAAAAGCAGTCAGCTGGATAAAAATAACTTGTTGATTTCAGAGGTCAGAGGAGAATGGACAATGAGGCCCATATCATCTCAGATGATAGAAAGACAAAAATAGCTAAGTTATAACTAATGCCATCTCTAAACACATGTCAGAAACCTTCCAGTGGATGGGCTACAGCAGTAGAAGTTCACACCAGGGGCCACTCATGTGGTTGTGAATCATTTTGTAACGTGGTACAAATTGAGCGTCATTTAAAAATTACAGCCCACAAAACAGACATTGTTGGTCACCGTTTTCCTGTTTTATGAGCATGATGTATCCATCTCCTGATGCCCCTTTGAAGCAGTGTAATCAGTTCTCATGCTCAAATCATCTCTTCCCGATTCCTAGAACATAACAATGAACTCCTTTATTGACTTTCCCAGTCACCATAGCTCCAGTAAAGTGTTGCTGGGAAATGATGCATCAAGATAGTTCACAACTGTCATGGTATTATGGACCGAAACATCTGCAGAATGCTGACGATCTTTTGTTGAATCTATGCCATTAAGAACTGACGGATCTGTGATGGCACAAGGTAATCCAACCTTGTAACAGAAAGGTGCATCTAACAGAGAACTCAGTGAATGTATCCATCTTCCATATCTGTAAACCCATATTATCTTAATGGATTTTAGAGTACTGTTACAGCTTTGACAAGCTCATTCAAGTCTGCAAATTTTAAATGAACTGGCTTCGCTTTTAACATTTTTTTGTCAGAAGCCGCAGTTTTGACATCAAGCGTAAGGTCCCAACTCAGCTTGATCTGCCTTTCCCCTCACCGTGTCTGTTGCGCTCAACCTTTTTGCAAATCCTGTGCCTGATGGCCTATTTATGGTCTCTTTCATGCCTCAGCTGCTTTCAAAAACATTCCATCCTTTGTGCACCATTGAGTTTGCTGTCGAGAGATGTGAGATTTCCTTGACCACTCTTTCCACTCTCTCAATTCTGGATGCTGTTTTGAAACGTCTCCCTTTCGTGGTAATACACTGATGCGAACTGAACATAAAAAAAAAGGAAAAGAAAAAGAGACTTATGTGGACAGTAGTTAATCTCACATCTAACATGAAAAGCACTACTCATAATCGTTTCGTCTACTTGATTACTATTTTATTACCTTTTAAATAAATATGATTGTTGAGCATTTATCTGAAACTAGAGATTTTTTAAAAATGTGGAAAATAATCTAACGTGTTGTCGCAGCCAGGTTATACCTTGCTACATCAATAGACAAATAAGGGAGTACATTCTGGCCACTCCATTATATGTGCTGTTTGTTTAACAACGAAACATTTTTCAGTGAAAGGCATTTAAAAACAAATCCTCAGGCTGAATATTTTAAGACTATTTTCCTGTAGTCACGAGATTTCCCTATCCCAATTTTAGGTTGACTTTCCTACTATTCATTTGATTGGGAGCCTGCTGAAATAGAATGTTTTCAAGAATGCAGCAGTAAGCCCAGACGTTTTCTGTAAACGATCAAAAAAGGGCATGTAAGTATTGTTCATGACAGTGATTATGCTGGCCGCACATACTGTGGTTAGTCAGTTGCTGCAGGGATACGTCCTCCTGTTTTTTTTTTTTTTTTTTTATTTCTTTGAAAACAAGTTAACTGTTCTTCTCACAGTATTTCAGGAAAACAATGAAATGACATGTAATTCACTTGGCTTTTTATTTTCTAGCAGAAAAAGGTAATTGCTACTTCCTCACTCAGCTCGCACACAACGCACATCTGGAAAGGATCAGCTGGAAGGGCTGAAGATGGTAAAAAATGAAGGAGCACTTTAAACGGAGCAAAAATATTTAAATTGCACGACTAGTTAGCATGTGTGATCTACACGTCTGCACACTGCAGGAGTTGGAAATTGTTGGCACTCCTTCCTATATGGTTTGATCAATGGAGTATTCTTTTCTAATGGAACATTAATTAATACTGTATGATGTTTGTTTTGTAGCGATACTATCTAATGACAAATGATTTTACCCAAGTCTAATTCATCCAGCTGCACTTAGAAGCCTCACCTCAATGCATAAAGCAGTCACTTATTTTTGTTCGATTGGCTTTTTAGTCACATGTCCACTTTTTGGTATATTTCCAAATGTGCTTTTGAAACATAATCAATGAAACATTTTGATGTGTAACGATGGCACTTGACAAATTATGTTTAACGATGGAACTTGACAATTGTTGACTGTGTGTTTTACAACTTTGCATTTTTGTTTGTGTGCATGTGTGTGTGTGCGTGTGTGTGCATGTGCGTGTGTGTGTGTGTGTTTGTGTGCATGCGTCTCTGTGTGTGTGTGTATGTGTGTGCGTGCGCGTGTGTGTTTTGGTGATGTAGACCACTTTGAGCTTTGTTGATGCTGAAATGTGCTATACAAATAAAATTGATTGATTGATATTCTTTCCATTTTTAGATGATGGGTTGTACCGTGCTCCATGAGCTGACCAAATCTTAAGATATTTTTTTAGAAACTAACCCTGCTTTAAACTTCTCTAGAGCTTCATCCTTATCAGACCTACCTGTCTGGTAGGTTTCTTGGTCTTCATAATGGTGATTGCTCACTACTGTTCTCTGACAAACATCTGATTCCTTCACACTACAGCAGCACTCATACTGGGAATAAATTACACAGAGGGGAACTCCGTTCTCAGCTCAGACTTTTACATACAACCGGTTGCATTGGATTTTCTTCAGAGGAATCACAGTAAAAAGGAAGAAATATGGAAAATAAACTACAAGTATCTTTGTTTTTCCCCTTCTTGGTCCACTTATTAGTCTATCACAGAAAACCCAAATAATATAAGCACAAGTTTCTGACTGTAACTATATTTGTAGTTATGAAAATGTCTTAATTTTCCCATATAAAAATAGGAATTTATTGAAATACAGTAAGTAGCATGAGTACAGATCTTTGTTTGTGATGTGTAAGCGGTCTTTATGGTCTTCAAGTCTTCTTGATATGATAAATGTTGGCTTTAGAAACAAAATATGCAGTCCCCCATCATAATAATCATAAGAAAATGTCAATGTTAGAATAAAAGTACAGATGGAATCCTACTGGACCAACCTCATCTCAGGAGTAAAGTGATGAAAGAGGAGAGAAAGAATTACCTTCTACTATGGGAAAAATTAAACAAAGAGGGCACATGGTTAGTGGCAGTAAAGACTTTGTCTGGAAAAGAGACATAGTCAAGTGGCGTGGCTTTGAGCCACGGTTACTTTCACTAAGGAATAAAAATAACAAGAGTACACAGTTAAGGGTAACAATAGCTATGTTCAGCAGAGAGTCACAGTTAAATACAGATGCACTGGGTAAGGTGGTCTTTCCACATGTCACTCAGAAGAATCTTGTCCAAAAAGATAATGTTTGTAACAGGTCAAAAACTGACACAATGTAGTCAGGCTGTCTGTTCTCTTTACTGTTCCTCTGAAGTTGTGTAAGTAAAATTGGGATCGCAATGATGCTATCTATCATCCAATGTTTTCCAAACCTTCATTTAAAACAAAGAATTTGTTGAACAAAATTTCCATCCTTTCCATGTGTTCTGTTACAAATCATGTTTTATTTGGTTCTTCAGCAAAGGTTACCTGCCATGCTTAATTTCTTGTTCTAGTTATCAGTTTTTTGATCACCCACTGGGCCTGTCTCCTGCTGAAATACTTGCACTCAATTGTTGGGCTGTGAACAATTTGTAGGCAGTCGAACTGACTTCTAGACTCTTTTGGGACACATGAATATTGTCAGATCCTTTTCCCCTCTTTCATTTTCTTTCCCTTCTCTTACAAAATCACATACAAATCCAATCAGAGTCATTTTTCCAAGGTCAGTTAGGAGTTGTCATGGCTCATGTGGATTGTTTGTTAAAACTCAGTTTTGGGTTCATACGTCTGCATTGGTTGTGAGAAAAAGTTTCTGAACAGCAGGAGTTCATGGAGGATTTAAAGTCATTGCTTTTGGAGCATAATGATTTAATGACTGACATGTTTAGATAGCCAACATGCAGCTCCCATTAATAACTTATTCAAACAGATTGAAGAAAATTTCAGCGTTAAACCTTTTGCTATCAATAATCATATTTGTCATTTAAGTATTTTGTTTTTCTTAAAATCACTGCACTGGTAATATCTATTAATATATATTTTTTTATATTAAACATAATTACATCCTTAATTATCCACTTTTGATATCGTTTTCTCCAAACAGACAAGTTGTGAATTCCAAATGTTGCCTTTTTGTGTTAAGACCATTGGTAAATTAATAAAACTTCATTAACTTCAAGAAGGAGTGAAATGAAGCTAAGTGACTTTTTGCTGGCAGCAGTGCAACATAGGAATGTGTCAAAAAAACATCTTTCATTGTCACATCATCACAAAGTAACTAATAGACATAGTTGTATGTTTCTGTTAACAATTTTTATCAAGTTCGGTGCAAAGATTTGAAATGATCAGTCATACTGCTCCCAACGCTTAAAGTAATTCAATGAGTGGGTAGAAGAAAGACTGGAATGACCAGATTTTTTTTGTGGCGCCGTCCCTCCCGCATCCATTGTTATGTTTTTCTCCCACATTTTTTCACTGCTTACAAAAGATGTGACATTTCACCATTTAGAAATATTTCTGGTTGTGAAACAGAAATGTTCATGGCATTTAAACGAAAGGGGTTCAATTCGTAACTACTTTTTTAACGCTGTAGTTTGGCAAGGTACAAATGCCATTTATGTTATTTGAAGACTCTAATCAAGAAGATAGTCGAGCTTTCCATTTAGGATTTTAATATGGTGTTCAAGTGTAGCTGGTAGACGCTATTAATCAATTTTATAGCTGCCATGATGTAATTTCAAATTTTGAGGAATTTCTTAAGCAGGTGAATGAATAACTTCTTCTGAGCAAATAATATAAAACACAACTCCCACTGACCTTAATATGCATGGTTTGTCAATCAAGCTTCACTATAATTACTCTGGGGCATATATAGTTCATGACAGGTACATGAATAGAGTTAAAACCTGCACTTAGGTGTTTCTGCTGTGAAAGTGTTGAAATGTGTATTTATTGAACAAACTCTAAAAGAGTTGTTTCAGATGTTTGCAATTCATCAGCCCCACTGGACATCTGTTTTTGGCTGAAGGAAGAGAAGGACTTAACTCACAAAAATGTGTTTATTTTGGACCGAGTTCTCAATGGCCTCTCCAATCCTAACAAATTGTCAAGTATCTGAAGAAGGCAGGTAAACTCTACGGCACTGACGTCAGACCTGTTCAATTCTGCGATTGCAATTTTGAGAAGGAAACTTTATTTCGCTTTGATTAAATACAGAAACATATGATCTCTTAATCATTTCTAAAGATTTAGATCTCCTGAAACAATTTCTATACCATAAAGAAATCACACAAGGTTGTTTCCTATAGCTTAATTATGAGCAAAGTGCACATTACTGTCATCTTGTTCAAGCACAAATAGGCAGCATATGGCTGCCAAATGTTTTTTTATGGTTCATAAACTGTTTTGTACTGGTTTTAAAAAATGTGTGATTTTGAGTAACATTTGAAGATTGACCCAGTAGCTCTAAAATCTGGCATTATATTATACTGGCTATATAACTTCATTATGCTCAAATGATCCGAAACCTAAAACTACTGCCTTGCAATGCTAAATTTATAGAGCATGGTGCAAAAAGGACCTGAGTATGTTTGCTCTAATGATCACTGGGCACAGAAAACCAAAGAAATAGACAGGAAGTGTCAAATTGCTCAAATATTGAACTGAGATTCGGGATCACAGTCAAAATTAGGTAAGCAAATTAGACTGAGTTGCAGTTTCCTTAGTTTTTGTGGCTCATAAGTAATTGTTACAAGCAAAACAAATTTTCATAAAACAGTTGTCCATTCCCTTTCCCAACATTTGGGCTCTTTCAGCTAATAATATTTGGCTCCAAACCTGATGATGACACCATGATTTTATCTAGGTGTTTATTGTTGAGGCCCTCATCACATTGGGTTAAGACCATCATACAGTATCCAGGATCTCCAAAACCATTTGTCCCATTTCCTGTTGTGGCATATCAGATGGACCACATGAAGAAACTAGTTGCCTACCTGCGCTAGGGCAGTTTTACTCTACAGCATACTCTCCTCTCGGTTAAGAATCTGGCTGAAATCCTCAACAGAACTTTATAATGTCACTCTCATATCAATAAGATTATGAGAGTGACATAATCTTATGAGATTTCTTCATAGCATCAACCAACTCCAGCCTGTGCTTTCCTTATGTTATTCTTCCTTCCTGATCCACAATCTTGTCAGTTGCCTTTACCACTACTGAAGGTAATGGTTTCTCATATCACACAATTTCCACAGCAACTTCACTGCAGCTTCTGGTCATGCGCAAAATCCAGTTTAAAATGCTGCTGGACACCTTCAAAGCCATCCATACCATTTTGCCTCCTTATCTTTCCAATCCAAGCTCTCTTCATTCTTCCTCTTCTATCCACCTCACTGCTCTGTCTGTCCACCACCGCACCATGAGGAGCAGAACCGTTTCTCACTCTGCTCCCCAACTCTGGAGCCTCCAGATATCCACAATATTGATGTTCCTCTTTCTTTCAAATCACAACCAAACATGCATCTGATCAAGTTGATCTTTTAATTGTTATGTCTTGTTTGTTATGTTTTTCATTCTACATCTGTGTACTTTTTTAGTGTATACTTGTTTTTCTTTTCCTTGTAAATTGTCTTTTGATGTCTTGAAAGGCACTGTGCACTGTAACTATTATTATTATCATTATTACTAAAGGGCATCTGATGGTAAACTAATTACTTAATTGACTTTATTAAATCAGTGTTGCATCTAGGAAAGTACACTGGTGGCTTTACTAAAACATGAAACTGTGTCTGAATGATCCTGAACTTTTTCAATATTTTTCTGGGTGTGTGACTTGAACAGATCAGTTTTGAAGAGGATACGTTGGCTGAAATCGTTCGACTGCTTTTATAGCTGTGTGTTAGCATGGGGTGCTCCAGTTTATTTAATATCATTGTAACATCTTCATAATTCCGGGGGACAAACACATACAGGACATGCTTTGAAAAAGTAAAAATAAAATAAAACAAAAAAATATATATGTATATATTTATTTATTTATTATTTTTTACTTATATATGTATATAGTAGCTTAGCACGCAATATAAAATAAACAAAAATAAACAAGCATAAAAAAACTAGCATTACAATAGCTTATATAATAATAGCTTTAATAGCTTAGCTTAAAGCAGGATGTTAATATATATATATATATATATATATATATATATATATATATATATATATATATATATATATATATATATATATATATATATATATATCATAGGATGAGGGAGATTAAGATGCATCCATTTTAATTTGTTAATTTGTTTTTATGAAAACCTTTCGGTTTTCATTTCGTTTTGTCTTGGAAACTATGGCTTTCGTCCAGTTTGAATCCTGTCTGACAACATAATTTATTTTGTTTTGCTTCCGCACAAAGTTTGGATAGGTCTAAATACAAACCCCATATGGTTAGAGTAACCATAATGTTTTTCTCTGCCCCTCAGAATTGCTTCACTTGTGTTTAAAAATAGCAGCATTTTGTTTAAAAGAATAGATTGTATTCATACATGTGTATGTTGTAGAATGTCATTCATAATATTAGTGATTTTGAAACTGGAACAGGGTCCTTTAAACTAAGACATGTCAAATGAGTTCTTGACTCATGCAACATCAAACAACTTTCATTTTGAAAGAGTACAGCTGTCCTGAATTTAAAGCCCTGCACACAACAGCACCATAAAAATAGAGCCTTTAGAAGAAGAACAAGGACAGCGCTGAAGCATTAACAAGAATAATTTACAGAAGCTCATTCCTCTGGTTCTCTGGGTTCATGTTCATTTTTCAAAGTGAGAAATTACTTGGGATGCACACTTCACGTTTGAGCAGTAGAAAAACTGTGGATACAGCTCTGTGAAAAAGTGTTTGCTGCTTATTAGATTTCTGTTCTTGTTTTTTTTTGGTAAAACTTTAATGTTTCACAATCAAACAAAGGTTAATATCAAACATTTATATCAATCAGTACATTATGATTTCCTTCGTTAGGGAAAACAGCTGTTTAAACTAACTGGAGCTTTTGAGAAAATGTAATTGCTCTTAACCCCAATGACTGGTTGTGCCAGCAACTGCTATCAGGCGTTTGTGATAATTGGCAACAGGAGCATGCACAGACAGACACTGGGACGTGCTAGAGCAGACAAGTTACCCCTGCCTATGAAATGTTTAATTTCGATACATAAATAAGGTCATATGAACTAGGTAACATTACAGTTTATCTGCTAGTGAAAATACCTTTTAATAAAGTTCTGTTCAGTAAAAACTGGGCATGTAGATGAAGTTGTGTTTTCTATTTCTGTTTATAAAAATTAGAATATGAGTATACTAATATGTAAACAGTATCAGCAGACATCTTGTAATCTGTTCTTAGGGCTTTTAGTTAGTCTCATAAATTTTTACACTGTGGAGTAAATTTGGTTAGCTAGTCACTGTTTTCTCCATTTGAGGATGATGGTTTCTTTGATTGTTGAGTCCCAAAGCCTTAGGAATGGCCTTGCATATGCATTGTCAGTGTTTGCATTTTGTTCTTGTATTTTCTAAGATCAGAGTTGATATGTTGCTTATTGACATCTTACATCCTTCTTCATGTTGTCAGACATGTTCTTTTGTAGGGATTTCTTGATTCTACTGGTCTTGTAGAAGACCAGTAAATTGGGCCAATGTTGTAATTGGCCCAATTTACAACATCGGTTGTAAATTGGGCCAATTACCAACCAATGTTTATTTCCACCATGTTGCCAGCTGCGTATGTGATTTGGGAAGAGGACAAGAAGAATTTGGCCATGTTTTCATCAGATTTAGTACAAAATAAAATGCAAATTGACTGAATATAAATACAAGCTATGCTTGTCAGGTTAGTTGTAAAAAATGTTGAAGTCATTGAATCATTTTCATTCCACTTCACAACTTCTTTGTGTTAATCTATCATAAAATCACAATAAGGTACATTGAAGTATATGGTTGTAACTTAACAGAGAGAAAAAGCATGTTTGGAGCTTAGTTTAAAACTATAGCCACACTGTTTCAAGAAATTGTATTCCAGTAAGTCAGTGACCATCACCTATTCAGTCTTTCTTTGTATGACCATCATGACTGCTGTTACAGAAGAGATAATCTAAGGTTTAAGTGCCTCATGGTGAGACATTATTTAAAGTTTGTTTCTGCAGTGGGAACCCAGTGTTTTCTGCCAAAACCTAAATGGGCTTAGAAGCATAAGAGGGATTTTCTCTTGATATGCTTCTTTGCTTTTCATTTTGTGGGATTTCCATATTCTTATAACAGAACCAATTTTGGAAAGATCACATCAAGATTTGCCAAGAATCTCAAGGTTTTTGCTGTACCTTTAAAATGTATAAGGGGCATAGAGACAAGACCTAGTTTTATGAAACTAATCTGATCAACCCCGATAAGAAATACAGATTTATCTGTCAAAAGTTTATTTCTACTTTTTTTTTTCCTGAATTGTATTAACATCTAAAAGTGTAAAGCTCCAACAACATAGCTGACTTAAATGTTACTTGTTTGTAGTTCCATGTTGAATATTTACTTTGTATCTCCTTAGGTAAAGTATTAACATTTGATACATTGTAAATAGCTTTGGTTTACTAAATATTTAATTTCATGGGAGCTCACCATGTAATTGTTAAATAGTTACCCCATGCAGTAAAATTAATAAAAGTCTGCTGCTGTGCAATTATGGTTGGATATCAGTTCATATTTTTAAAGGCAAAATTTCCTTTTAAATGTTGTAAAATGACTGCTGAAGCCTATTTTTATGGAGCTGTTACATATTTCCAGATGCCATGATTGCTGTTCTGAATGTTCCCTTAAATGCAAATGAGACCTGTTCCCAGACATTCCTCACAGAACCATGCTGAGCACCAGATCTGGGGATTCTGGTTGTATTTGGAGATTACAGCTGACTGTAATTATATAAAAAATGATCCAGTGATTTTGTGTTGAAAACACTGAAACATTCTATTGGGGCTTTCAAGAAGTCCCTCACACTAAATATTAAGTTTTAAACACTTAACCTAGGATTTTGGAGGGTTTTCTTATGGATATAAAATTAAATGTGTCCTTAGACCCTTCATCATATTCAGGAAGGATTTACAAAGTGCCAGTTCCAGGGATCTCAGGTTAATAGAACTGTAGCTTCATTTACTATGTAAGTGTACAAGAATCAAGAACTAAATCTGATTCCACTTAAATAAAGCCACCAATGAGCTGCTGTGAGAAAACTAGGTTTATTTAACGGTGGAATCACAGATGTTCTCGACCTTCTGCATAAGAATTCATTCTTAGCATGGTGTTGCACCGGGGATTTACAACTTCCAACTGTAGATATGACATGGAAGGGATTAAGGGATCAGAAAACATGTGGACAACTAAGACACATGCAGAAAGATAATTAATTGCCAAAAGATAATGTTAAAACTCTCAGGTTGAACTTGAATCACCCAGGTCTCACTTGATTACAAAGTCTGAACAGTTTTCAAGGAAACCCCTTCTCCTCTCACATGGTAATGAACTCATTAGCCCCCTGAATGAGAAAAACATGCAAAACTTCTCAAGGAGTTTTATGCTGAAGTGTCGCCAGCTCCTTCACACTGAGGAGGATGGTGTGATTAACACTCTGGACAGTTCCAGAACATCTGTGGGAGGAGAAAAGTGCTTGAGTGAAACATAAACAATGTTGGGCAGAGAGAAAAAGCATGTTTGGAGCTGTGTAGTCCATGCACCATGCAGACAGAGGGGATGACAGAAACCTGCAAAGACGCAGAGCACTATACTGTTTCATTTTCAAAACGTTGCCACAGTGTCATGGCTATTTTATTTGCATTATTTGCCATAGTTAAAATAATAACATTTGAAGTAATAAAGAATAGAAGAATAGGACAAAAAATGATATAAATGGCTCTGTAACTGTTTTGACTACTATGGTACATAACTCATTGAAGTGTTTCATGGCAATTTTTGGGGTGAAAGCCCTGGAGGTTCATATACTTGCACAATATTTAGATCCATGACTATTATTTGACATTTCTCAGATGACTGAATCTTTCTGATAAATGTTAGTGCTGTTTTTCTGATTTTAACTTAGTTTTTAGCTCACAGTTAATACCCAACATATACTTTTATTTTTACTATTATACTAGGGTTCCCTCATTTGATGTACTTATTGGTTATTGCATCATGATCTGGATTAGGGCTAGTATTATAGCTACTGCCACTTATAATACATATTATAGTATTATCATATTTAACAAGACTGTATATACCATGATTTAAAAGAAATTTGACTTTGCAATTGAGCATGCTGTAAAATCACAATCGACTAGTCTTTGAAACTAGGTCTTTGTCTCTTTAAGAAGCTCTTTCCAACACTCCACCTTCAGTACATAATTACAACAATGTTCTGCTATCAAAATCTAAAAAATGTTTTAACCAGTTTCACTGCAACGTAGTTCCTATAGTGAGTTCAGCAAATGTGCACTTCCACCAGGTGTTTGCAAATTCCTGCTGCCACTAGTCTGAAGAAGCTGAGTGGGGGAGCCGGGGGGGGGGAGGATTGCTCTGTAACGCGAAAGCTTGACTTGGAGACTGCAGCTCCGGGAAGGAGCTTCCTCGAAAAGGCAGTGCTCAGTTACACCACTCGTTTTCTTCACCCAGAATGGCTACCAGATGAGATTGAAGGATTTCTCAAACATGTACAAAAGAATCAAGGCAACCCTCTGGTTATGTATTTTTAAGAAGTTTTGGGCTCTACTGATCTTTATTTGAAAGTAGTCCGACAGGAAAGAGGCTAATGAGAGACGGGGAAGACAAGCAGCAAATACTGCCAAGCCAGGAATCGAACCTGCGACGACCACCACGAGTGCTTAAGATGTCCATACATGGGTCATGCTTTGCCTCTGTGCCACCACAGCACCTTGGCTATGATTTTGATGAGAGAATAACATTGCATTATGATGTAAATCTAAAAATATTCTACTTTATATTTCCCCATTAAACTCTCTGACTAAACTAAATCTCTAATCAAATGTAACCCTCTCTAGACATGCAGCTGCACTCCGCACAGTCTGATATTAAAAATCAAAAATGATTCCCATATGCACAGTTTGTAAAACTGTATTGCAACATGCAAAGATAGTTTTGCAACTATCACTGTAAATCATTAAACAGGATTAAAAAGAAGATTTATTGTTCAACAATAAAATGTAGAACTTGCCACTTGAGGGGACACTATTCCCAGGGTAGGTATTTAAAACTTGTCTTATCCATTTGTAAATATTTCCATTGTATGAGTGAGGAGCTAAGGATTCTAAGCTGAATGGCGCAACTTGGTGCAGATGTGGTGAGGGGAGGTTCAGAGGCTTCTGTGATTGTGAGCTGTCCTCAGATGTGGGCATTAGTGAGCAGACAGGTAGATGAGTTATGCAGTGACTGACCCTAGATAAAAACCTGCAGACCTTTGTGGATTGGGACAGACAATCCAAGGAGGTACATCTGATAGACTCCTCAAGGTCTGGGAATTTCTTCAGTGGAGACTCATAAGACTCAGGTAAGTATCCATGAACACAAAGACTTGTGAGTTCCATAGCAACCGAGACCTCACTGCACGGGGGCTATTTTTATTGCAAACAAAGGTGATGAATCAAGTCTTGAAGGCCCAAGTAAGTTAGCACTAAAAGGAAAGCAACATCACCAGGAGGCAAAAAACAACAACAAAAAAAGATGAACTTATCATATTGAACTAACAAATTCAGTTTCCAAAAATTATCTAAACATTTTTCAATCTTACATTGATTTTCATGGTGAAAGAAAGGCTGCATTGGTTATTGCTGCTCCTGGGCTGCTTTTTGTGCTGTACTCATGTCCCCAGACAGCTGTAAGTATAGGAGAGAGATGTGCTCAGAGTACAGGTGGAAGATTAGTAGTAACATTTTATGATTGTCAAATTCAACTAGTTTTGACAATCTGTAGTTTTATCAATATACAATTAATCAGACCTGCACCAAGTCATGAACAATTCATATCAAAACAGAAAAAGTATGCTTGAGTTAGCCTATGTTGCTCTGCATGAAAGCACCGACGCTCCTGATGATTATCGTTCCACATTACCATAACACTGGTGAGTTAAGTGCTAATGTAGATCACACTAATACAGCTTAATGTGTCATTTACAGTGAAACTTTAGAGCTAGTGCATTTTCAAGCATATGTGGAATTGATTTTCAGAAGTGTTAAAGTAAGATTCAGATATGCCTAATCTTAAATGATTGAGATAAGTGTCAAGGACATAAAATCCTGATCAGTATGTCCATATTATTTTTTTGTGCACCATTGTGTGCATCAGTAATACAATTCATGTTTTTATTTGTGCTTGTGTGCTACAAATTTCTAACTTCTCTGCACGAACGTAATACCTACATTCACACATGAATAAGTGAAAATTGACGTTACTTCTGTTTCGTTCAGTATTCAATAAGGTCAGTTGTTCAGATGCTAGCAGTTTAAGAAATGATCTGAACCATTCATTCCTAAATGGTAAGTAGAAAGTCTTCCAGTCAATCCTAATTATTTTCCCCTTCAATACAATATAAAAATGCTACAAAATAACTGTTGTGAGCAGAGTCGGTTACAGCAAACAAAGAGACTTGCCAACAAAATTAATGGCCGTCTCCACAGCATCTCAATACCTGCAATTTACAATTATGTAAATTTATTATAGGGAATAACTCTGCTCATAAAGTCAGGGTGGTTTTGAAACAGTTGGATTTTTCAAAGCTTACACACAAAAATACCAGAACACACATCATGAGATACTATTTTCAAACATAGCAAAAACAACATCTGATTAGAGTGACTCATTAAGCCATTGCCTAAAAGCAAAAAATAAAGATGTAAACATTGTAATTTGTTGTTTTGGACATGAATATCAATAGATTGATATTATAGGTGTTCCTTAACAGTAACAATGTTTCTGAGATCTTCAGCACATTGCAGATTGTGGGTCGAACTGACCCATTTTAATGTTTAAAAATACAAAGAAACTTCTTCTGCTTGGCTTAATAAACATAATTAATCCATTAAATTGAAAATGGGCTATTTCATGTATTTGCAGCCCGCCATTCACCTATGTAGTGCAAAGATACTGTTCGAGTCATATTGACCCAGCAAATAGGTTGAAGTGCAAAAAGTGTTAAAGCTGTTTAATACTATTTGTTTGCAACTGTGAAGTTGATTTCATCCCACACAGACACACAAATATACACCATTTAGCTTTTCTATTTACCTCACTAGTAAACTGTAAGAAGGCAGCTGTTGTATTGACTTTTGACAGAAACCTTTTCTGTCCCCATGGGCAAACTTGATACATGTTGAGTGGAAACACATCAGAGTAGGGGGAAAACATATAAATACTCTCTGCAAGAAAGTCCTGGAACATCCTGTCAGCCTCCCGTATTATAATATAATCATTTTAAATAATTTCTTTGCCTGTCAAAACTGAATTAAGTCACTAGCCTTTGCCTTCGAGGCTACTGTAGGTGGCAGTTCTCGCGAGGCTATTGACTTAATTCAGTTTTGACAGACACAGAAATTCTTATTTAATATTATTATATTATAAAATGGGAAATTTACAGGAAAATAATAATATGGGAGGTCAGTGGGGAAGACGGGAAAAATACTGTAGTTTCCTGGCCAAATCTGAGAGGTAAGTTCTCAAACATGCAAGAAAGAATCAAAGCAACACTCCAGGTATGTTTTTGATGAGGAAATAACATTACAACATGATATAAAACCCAAAAAGGTCAAATTTACATAATACTGCTCCTTTAAAGACATCTCAAGCAGTTATTCTTTGTCGTCAATCATTTGGTGGTATGATACAATTCAAATTCTCCTCAACTGCAGAAGGTCAGAATGCCTTTTCAGAAGTGTCTTTTTACTTTTTATGATCAGCAAAGCAATTGATTAGAGCTGATTAGGTGTTCTCTTAGCAGCTGTGTGAAAAATCTTAGCAAACTGTTGTTTTATGTTTCTCTGGCAAAGGCAAGCCAACTTTGCGTGCACAGGCCAGATCCCCAGAGGAGATTTATGGGGTTGAGCCTCATGCCCACGCTCACCTTAAACTACCTCTGCTATTAGGGAAAACAATTTTTTTAGCTTTAAGAAAGTTAAATGTTTGAAATAATCTAAGATACATAAGCACAAAACCAATGATTATTTTCTTATTTTGAGGACATGAAATACAATTTGCACACAATCTCTTCAGGAGACAATATTAATCGGTCATACATTGGAATTATTTTGAAGTAATAGGCATAACTCACATTCTTTAAATGTGGTTTTTGACATGGGTAATATGGCTTTAGCTACAAGTCAGCATGACAACACAGTTGTTTTATTTTCAGCTGATCAGTTGCTTAACTCTTAACTATTGTGCAATTGTTTTTTTGTTTTTTTTGTGTTTGTCCCCATCCTTCCTTCTACATATTACAGTATATTATCAGATCAGTATGATAAATATAATAACATTTTAAATTAAACAAAGTTGTTTTAGTTTTTTGTCATTGTCTTATGTTGTTGGGGAGCCAGAAGTCTGAGCCCTCCAGGACTTACATGAACCGGCTCTGCTGAAAAGTGATAAAGGCTGATCGATGTGATTAATTAAGTATCAAGAGATATAAGGTGTGATAAAGAGTTGAAAGTGGCTTTTAATCTGTTTTTCCCCAGATGTGAGAGTTATCTTGTCAATCCTTGGCCTTTCGAATGGATTAGTTTAAACAAAATAAAGGTAATATGTGGCCAAATAGTTGGTTCAGACCTGTAAATGCTCATAGTCTTAAGTTGTAAAGAATCATTCATAATTTTGAGACCATATTCAGATCTTTGTTTTTTTTTTTTTTTAGTTTTTTTTTTTTTTAAAGAACTTTAATTTGTTAAATGGCCAGTCTTATGTAAAATCCACTTTTTGAGTGTTACATCATGTCATAATGTTATTCCCTCATCAAAAACATGCATAAATAAATCAAATCAACACATGACTTTGTACTAACATTTTGTATTTTAGAACTCAAATGGGCCCAAGGGACAACAAAAACTGAAAGCAAAGTTAAAACTTAACAACCCAGGAGTCAGTTTTAAATGTTTCCAAACTAATTGGTGGAACAATGTGAAAAGAGGGAATATTTTTTCCCCACTCTAGCACTTCAGTTTTCTTCTGCTTGTAAAAGCTTGCATGTTACATACTTTTTCCTGTGCTTAATTCTAATGTTTTTGCGTCATCTCTTTTCAATTCACTGAACGTCACTGTAGTTCATAAACAATATTCAGGTGACACTGTCTGTGTATTGGTTCTTGGTAAGTTGAAAAATGTGAACATAATCTTAAGAAGGTGAGTCAATATACTGAAATCTTATTTCGCATCTGGATCTCTCAGACATCTGTTGCAGACAAGTCATTTGTCTCATACATTTGTGGGCCTCTTTTGCTCTCTGACTGATTTTATGACTGAAATTTTCATGACAAGAGATGAGCTTTGACATTATCTAATGCTTTTAAAATGCAACTAATATCATCTATAATCAATATCATATGACTTAAGGTCAGATAACTTGAAGCGTAAGTATAAAACTATTTATTTTAGTTGAGAACCAGTCTGTTGAAACGCAAGCACATGTAGCTCACCTGCTTCAAATTGTCTTGGAACATCACATCCAATAAGATCTTCCAAAGGGGAATTTATAATGCAGAACATTTCTGTTGTAGAAATCAGCTACAATATCTTGCAAAAGTATTGATACCCTTTATGTTGTGCAGCATTGTCTTGTTATGACCACAGAACTTGAAAGTGTTGGGATTTTATATAGCTGGCTGATACAATGAGGTGCACTGTGGAAAAATGAGGATATGTGTTTTATATACTAGAAATCTCAAAAGTCTGGCATGGTGGTGTGCATTCTGCCGCCATGGGTCAATGCTATTAAAATCCCAGTTCAATGCAGCTACATTTGCATTTCATTTGGGACATGACTCTGCCAGCTTTGTACTTGTTGCAACTTAAATTTTTGCAAAGCGTTCTTTACAAAATAACTCAAGTTCACTGAGATTGGAAGGAGTGCATCGGCGAACAACACCCTCACGTTATCCCACAGATTTTCAGTTGAATTCAAGTCTGGATTTAAATCTCAGAAATTATAAGGCATACATTTTCT
Source organism: Poecilia mexicana (assembly GCF_051168715.1). NCBI lineage: Eukaryota > Metazoa > Chordata > Actinopteri > Cyprinodontiformes > Poeciliidae > Poecilia > Poecilia mexicana. The sequence goes on from NW_028263385.1 coordinate 9,363,388, forward strand.
TTGATATAAAACAAAACATTACCCTCTAGCTGTATGTTTTGGCTCATGTCCCAATGGAAGGCGAATGCCCACAATCTATGGTTCTGAATTCATATACAAGTCACACTTTTCACAATTTTATTAGTATATAAAAAAGACTCTCAGTTTTGGAAAGTACTGTAAATGGTTACTCTATCTTGTTTATTTTTTTTCCTCCTATCAGTTTTTAGTTTACGTTTAAAGACTGAGGTAAATCAGTTTTAGCCATGTTAACATATTGTAACTGATTTAAAAAAAGAATACTACATTTGATTTCTTTCAATTTCTGGAAACTGTTGACAACCTTTCAGAGCAGCCACATGGCTTTCATGCTCAGACGTAAGGTGATTCTCTCCTCGTTGTTTAGGGTTGCTCATTTGAGGACCAATATGGCAAACACATGTTGGCAGCGGATAACTCTCCTGGCACACTGTTTCAAGTATGATCATTATTTTCAAGCAGTGGGAAAGCTTTCAAAGAAAAAGCTTCCCATAACATCTGAGGTATACATCTATCTTCTGTCCACTTGACAAGATGGCTTTTATTTAGATATTCTCAATCATAATGTTGATGTTAAAGAAAGGGTTAGAGTTATTGTCTTGACTTGATAAATAGCTGCGTGCACGATGTTTACATCTGCTCAGATGACTATAAATGTATTGCAGGTTCAAAAATGAAAACGTCCCTTTATCCAGTAAACATACCTTTGTTACAGATGTAACATTACCGTTAGGACTGAGGTTAGAAATGTGAAACGTTGTTAAAGCCACGGCTGTGAAGATACACAAAAAGTGAACTTCAGAAAAGCTAAATGCTGATATTTATATGGTTTAGAAATATGACTGAGACAGTAATAATTTTAAAGATGTATTGTATAAACACTTTGTCTCTAAAGGAATGATGAAGGCTCCAATATTCCAAATCCAAAAATAGTCAAAGGACATTCATTAATTTCATCTATCACTTTCCCATAAACGCTAAAGCAATCTTGGATAAATACTAGATTGGATGGAAGGAATTGCTGGCATCTGCTGCAAAATGTTTCCGTCTCTGTTCTCTTAAAACCATCAACTAAAGAATCTGTTTCTGAGTATTTCTATTTTAAAAGGCTGCATAATGAGTATCTACATCTTCAGATATGTAATAAAAAAATTGAACTAAATGACTTTGCATGCATGTAATACTCAAGATATATCATCATATGTTTCTTCCACGCAAGGTATGATTAATTTACAGATGTGCCCTAAATGAGAATATATACTGAAACTGCTTTATAGAAGCACATTATAAATGGTTGGAATATTATGTCTGCAATTTGCTGGAATAAAATGTTCAAAAATAGAATTGCAAATAAGTAAGTGGCATCTGTTATTTACAACAAAGAAGAAAATGTGCAAAGGACTTTAAAATAAAGGTAGTTTTTCTTTGGATGGCATAATTTCTATCTTATCTCCACTGGGTCTGAAGGTGAAACTATTTGCTTTAGTGAGATGAGATTGAGAGTGTTTGACGCAGATTTTCTGCGTCAAACACTCAGGTTGATCAGGTGTTACGCAGGAAATGAAAATATGGAAAATTAATGAATGAATGTACTAGTCTGCTTTTCTTCCAGAGACTCCCTAAAGTTTGTTAGGTAGCATGGCATCGTCACTGGGTCTTTCAGAGAAAAACATTCCAAAACCAACATGAAAATTTCTCACTAGGCTGAAAATCAACTTTTGCCATCTTACTGTACTAAATCCAAATAAATCATTTGGGGTGAGTTGAAGAGATGAGAGCATAAGAGAGGACACAGGACTTTGGGCAATCTAGGGAGATTGTACGAAGAAGAGTGTTTAAAGATCAAGCTCTGTGTGTGCTGAAACTGAAAAGTTGTAGGAGACAAAAGGGGAGTGCACAAAACCAGGGGTACCAGCAATTGCACAGCAACTTTTATTGCTAAAACCAAATATTTCTTCACATCAAAAGCACAAGTCAACAATGACAGTCACAGTTGAAGCAGAGAACTGACTCAGAGGGAAGTTTAATCCAAGAAAGGCTGAGTTAAAAAAAAAAGAAGCACGAGCCGCAAAGATGACGTAAGCAGCAAAAACTTAGGCTACCACCTCAATGATGGCCAAGTATGAGAAGTGTGCAGGTCCTTTTCAGCTGTGACTTAATGAACTGATGAGGAGAAATAAGTGAAAAGAAGGCAGAAGGAGCAGCCCTGCCAATATACAGTTTAGCAGCACAGAGTGGGAGGTGAATATACACAAGGAGGGAGACAGCAATCCCAGGATTATGACATCTTTCTGCTGTTTAACTAAAGTGGACCAAAGTGAATTACAGTTTAGCCAAACAAACAGGATCACAGAATAAATCAAAATAGAAAGAGATCATGATGCATAAACTGCAGCTAGTTCACTATGCTACTCTAATTTAAACCACGAAAAAAAGATGACTCTCAAGCAGACATTTTAACATCTTGGTTAAAACTATTTCAAAGAATTAAAACAATTGCTGCAAAGGGCTCAGTTTCTTTTATGGTTTCATTCAGATTTTGGAAACCTTAAGAAAATCTACTTTGTGTAATTTGTGTTTGGATGTTTATAAAAGAATTTAATATTTTTCAAAGAAAATGTATTCAAACTTGGAATGGATAAAAATTTTAACATCAAGAAAAAGACAAGCAGCAGCTTTATGAAAAGTTTGGAAATGATGCAATGAGATTAAAATGGTTCAGGCGGAAGGTCATAAAAACATGTTTTTCTAGGTCTCTTCCAAGGAAGTTATTACTTTACCTTGGTAGAACATTTAGTTGTAGAAATTTGGATTTCACAACTGCAGTAATGTGGTCATCTAATTTAGTTCACAATAAAGTTTTATTTTCTTGAAAGGAAATCAATACTGAGACTAAATAAGAATATGTTCACATATTTCCTTTGTGCTAAAGAAATGACCAGACAGGTGATGTCTGTCTGATTTTAAGATTTAGAAAACCAAAAGCAGCCATCGCACATGAGCAATTCAATTAAACTTGATTGTCACTTCTGTTTTATATTATTGTCCTCTGAACATTTTATTTAACTTAATTGATAAAGAATTATTGAGTACTATACAGGAATCAGTAGTGGCTGGAGCACCAGTCATTGTTCTGTGAAGAAAGTTTTGCATGAAAATGTTGATAGTTGATAGGTCAACATCAACACAGTCAAGCAGAGCTAAAACTTTCAGTTGCCCACATGGACAAACCAATTCCTTTCTGCAGAAGATTTAACTTCAAATCAACAGCAAAAGACTTAAAACAAAATTTAATGTCCTAGCAGAAGAATGATCCAAAATACATTGTTAGCTTCAAATCAGGGGCGGATCTAGAAAAATATTTATGGGGTGGCAGTATAAAAAAAAAAAAAAAAAAAAAAAAAAATATATATATATATATATATATATATATATATATATATATATATATATATATATATATATATATATATATATATATATATATATATATATATATATATATATATATATATATATATATATATATATATATATATATGTATATATATACACACACACGAAATATTGTTTTTAACTTGCATTGTTTCAAAATGAGCTTCATGTAGCACCGAGGCTTAAATACAATTTCTTAATGTAGTATAGTTAATTCTTTTTACGTCTTCATACTCGTGCTAATTGATATGTATTACTGGACTGGACAGCACCTATTGGTTGCTATGTGATTCACTGTGTCCAGAAAACCATTTTATCCCAATACAGGACAAGGAGAAATCTGTCACGAAAATATTAGTAGCGCCATCATTTGGTGTTAGATATATCTATTAAATATGACTTAAAATAAAGATTAGAAAACTGATGTTTGATAAATTCTCCATGATACAAATCTATAAACAGTTTAGTTTCTGTTAGTTCTGTCAAGATGCAAGAAGGGGCGAATTTCTATTTCTATTGGTCAATCGTTTTATTTTAAATATGCTGTAGGAGCCGTAGTTTGACGACTGTTATAAATATCTCCATATTTTGTGAACACAGGGGATTAACTCAGCTTTTGTCGCTTGTTTTTAGGAATTGCAGCGCCTACAGTGCGCCGTAATAAAGGTACAATAAAGCTGATAAACAGGCGAGGAACCAAACTAGACAGAACCACTTCTGATTGTTTGCCAAGCCAAACATCCAATAAAAGTTCCACCAAGCCACTACTGAGGCACTGGGGCCATGTTTCTAGACACAGGCAAAAGAAGGTTCAATGTCCAAACTTATTGATTGTTCTTGGTGATTTATTTTCCTCTTTCACCAAATAATTACAGAGATCAAACTTTCATTTGTTCTCATGCTACCACTCTTGGTCTGGTAAAAACCATGGACCCCAAGCCCAAATGCCTGCTGGTCCTTCACCAGGCCCCTACACTTATAGAAAGTGGACTGACCCACATTACTTCTTGTCTAAATTTAGAAAATAAATAAGAAAAATAATAAATAAGAAAAATAAATAAATATTTTTCTTATTTAGAAAAATAAATAAATATTTTTCTAGATCCTCCCCTGTATATATCCATCAATGCTGCTGGCAGTCTGTCCTTCTCTTGCACTTCCAGCTACTAAGCAGTGGGTGTAAGGTTACATTGTGTTGCATTCAATGTTGTCGGAAAAAAGAGTTTCATGCGCTTAATCTCCGATTTGCCATAACTATTTATCAAATTCATTGTCGCTAGCTGGGGTAGCAACAGGGGTAGCAAGGCTCTTGTTTGGGGTGGCAACTGCCACCCCAGTAGATCCGCTAATCTAATTTGAAGCTAACAATAATCTTCAAGTATAGCCCTGACCTCAGTATGTATGGCCATGATAACCGTTACAAAAAGTTTTCCTCACCTTACTAAGGGACATTTATTTACATTTTAGTTAGAATTTTTTATGTGGTTGAGCCTACAAGTATATTTTTGATCCTGTGTAGATTAGAGAAAGTTATGCTATTAAAATTTGTGCAACCCAAGTTAAATAAGGGCTTATGATATCCTTGCCCATGATGTAAGATCATCAAAATCTGAGTGGCAGTCTAAATGTTCCATTGCGATGTTGGAAAGCATCTGTCTCTAAGGGTTCCATGATTAATTTAGTCAGATCTATCCAAGTCACTGTCAAATCACTTCATTGTTTAGTCTTATGAGAAAAAAAGTAAACTTGTTATGTCTGCAGTGACATCAGTGTTCACTAAACACCACGTTGTACACTCACCACTACTTCTTGCACAAGTTAAATGTTTACCAGCTGCATAATGTGAAAATTATCTACAGTGAAAAAGCTCTGTCCTCCTCTTCTTTCATTGCATGCACAACAGTTGATTTTCACTGTTTGCAAAAAGTCTGCACAAGAAAGATTCTTGATGATCAGTGCAAACAAATTTATCCTGCACACCTGCTTCCTCTTGTTTAGTTGGTGTTTAGCGCATTGAAGCAAACAATTACAAATCATGATTCCTTAACTGACCTAGCTGTGGACTGAAAACTCAAAGAGACAAAGCAGTCCTGACACACTTTCGTTGCTTCTACTATTAGCTCAAGATTTTTTCTTTTATCCTTTACATCTGCAGCGTGGTGCATCTCAGTTTTTCATTTACAAAACAAAACACCCTGATGTATGATGGTCCAAACACAGCCTTTCAACGCAACCAGTAGAAACAAATTAGACTCTTTTCGCATCACATCCACCCAAAAATTAAGGCTTCCCGGACCTCCGAATGTTTTGGAGTTTGACTTAGAAACAATCCCATGTGAGATTTGCATCCTTCAAGCAAATTAAATCCAAATCTTTCTCTCTCTCTCTCTCTCTCTGTCTCTCTCTCTCTTTTCAAAACTGTCTGGTGTGTATTGTAAACCACTCTATTCAATAAATATAATTGGTTTTAAAATAATATTCCTCTGGTTCATAATTTTTGGGACAATAAAACTATGTTTGTTTATATTTGATTGATGTAACCACCATCTTTCTAATATTTTCCAAAGTTCTCCCTGTTCTGTGGAGTCATGGTGTAGTGGTCATAAACCTATCATTAGTCATCATTTAAACCCCTTGGCTCTCTTGAAACTGGCTGCTTTGCAGTCTACCCAGAAGGTACATGGTCCGTAACTACCCTTGGCTTTTAGACCGTGAGAAGAATTATGACCTTAATAAAGTTGACCTTGCAATATTTGCATGCATAAGCATTTTACAGCTGATACAAAATGACTGTCTGGCTCTGTTTTAGGGCTCCCCTGGACCATCTCTTGGCAGTCAGTGGACGTACTCATGACATAATGAGCAGTCAGGATGATTTAAAAAGGACTGCAGAATAAATGATAGCAGGATGTTTAAGGAGTGTTTATTGTCATTCACACTCAAAACTAAAGACAGTTGGAATGCTTCTTTCACCCTTACTGATTCCACAGAGGATTTGGCTGCAGCACATTCTACGAATGTCTGACACCTGAGTCAGAAAGTATTTACTAGAGAAGTGTTTAAAGAAATGAATGGGTTTGTTTAAATTTGACCATTCACCCGTCTTCTCCTTACGTCATAAGAATCCAAGTGCATCACTAGACGTCATAGAGACAGGATTATGCCTGCTTTCAAGATCACAGCTCTGATTATCATTGCGTTGGTTGAAAAAACAGAGAGAAGGCACTCTAAGCCCGTTCTCACACTATGCCTTTCAGAAGAATAAATATGTGTGTTTATCCAGTAGCCTATCTTGTTGAAATTCAGCTGATAAATGTCTCCTTCCTAAAAACGCAACATTAATGTGGTGAATTTCCAAAAAATGTTGCTTATAGACTCCTGTAGGAGAAAAAGGCAATGGAGAAAGTTCTGCTGTCTTCCATCAGTTTTTTTGTGCAAACTGACGAAAGCTGTTGTTCTGACTTTTTTTTCTCTCATTTATGAGAAAGCCGATATTTTTCTTTCAGTTTTATTTTCTTTCCACCACAGATACTCCTGGCCCAGTGATTCTTTGTTTAGCAGTGTCTCTTTCTTGGACACATCATTATGTCTACTGTGTACATTTACCAATGGCTCAGTGCTTTTGTGTTAAGTTTTCTTTTTTTTCTAATTACAGTCAATGAAAGTTTAATTGATGTTGTCAATAATCTGTACTGAGTGTATTTTCCTAACAATGTTCAATTGTTCCCCTAGGAAGTCTCCTGGCTTAGTTATTCTGTTTAGTAGTGTTTCTTTCTTTAATGGAGTTATTGACAGAGTTATTAAGTGACCTGTCTGTCGATTTTTCTTTTTCAAACACAGATAAAGCCATTTGGCAGAGCAATATAAAACATGATGTCTAAATTCTTGTTTTTCTTTCCCATGTAAAAGTACTCCATGGGACCAGAGGCTTTTTTTTTCTGTGCCTCCATCCTGTAATTTTAATCATATCAGTGTCTTTCAGTGGCATAAGAATGTCTATTTTCAGTGCAGCTGGAAAAACAGGGAACAAGCAAAATAATCATAAAAATAGTTGGCTCATGTGGACATCACGTTTATTTTTCGTGATTTATATTTTTTTAGATTGATGCACCTCAAATAATGAACAATCTAGCAATTAAAAATAAATGAATGAAGATAAACCCCCTTGCAAATTGCTAGAGGCTCATAGCTTCCAGCTGTGCCAACGT